>NW_027210867.1:320000-472373 GCF_029030835.1 Brachyistius frenatus
TGATGTCGCGTCTTTTCAGACGAACACGCCGAGCTCACCGTGTCACGTCCCTGATCGTCAACGGTAACGCTGAAGGATGCTGACGCCGTCCAAATTCGTCTACACCCACTAACCCCGAAGAGGAAGGGCAGGAGCTGATGGAGGAGGCGGGGTAGGGGGACAACAGAAAGAGAAGGGGGTGGGGATGACTGTCTGGCCACCATGTTGACCTCATTGACCACAGCCGGACCAGGTTGGTTTACACACAATGACACACACACACTAACGCACTAATCAATATGTAACTAAGGAGGGAGGACGGATGGTGGAGAGAGTGGGGGATTAGTTGTAGAGGATGGAGGAGGGGGAATCACCAGTGGACATGAAAACACCAGTAAACGGGGCAGAGAGCAGGTGGTGCTGATGGAGACAAAAAAACAAAACACACGCACATAACAGAATTATACTTAAAGTACCATTTAAAACACTTCATAATGAATCTACCACAGATCACGATGCACAAGAACAGACGCCTCAAACAGCCTCCTGTTCGGAGAACCTGTAAGAACAAGATGGCTCATGGGAAACAAAACATGCACGCCAGGACGATGTTGTATTTCTTTAAAAATGTTCAGATGAATCTCAGACTGAAGCATTCAAAATGAGCACGGCTGGATATCATCCACGTTTGTCAGAAATGATCTTTACTTTCCCTGGTTTCTGGATGGAGTCACACATTTTCTCTTCTACCCGCTACAAACATTTTGCACCTTACACACTTGTTAGTACACGTGAACTGTAAGACATTAAAAACTTTGAATTTCACGTGATGAATTCAGGGTGACTAGACGTCCCACTTTATTTCCACATTTTTGACTGGCTCTAGTTTTCAAAAGTCAACACTGCAGGATGGATGGCTTTTAAAAAATAAATCTGGACATGCAACTGCAACAAAAACTTTCCCCACTGAAACCTGAAGATGATTACGAGACAGGTTCAGGAAAGAGAAGCTGAAATAACTGGTGTTTACCGCACCGTGCAGTAGTCGGATCACTCGACCACTGATGGGGAAATGTCAACTTCCTTTCATGCTCACTGTTACTCAGCGTGGGAGTTTGAGAAGTTGTATTCAAATAGGATTCAGGAGGACATTTTCAGATATTTCACGTTTCAAAAGGAAAACACAACACGTGAAAACACCAGTTTTTCATATTGTAAAACATTTTACATGATAAATTCACGATGAGGAGAAAAATAATATCACGAAGTATGTTCCAAATCAATAATAAATTCACTAGTATCGAATGTGAAACTCACGTATGATAAATTCCCTTCACATATGCACCAGGGGTTTCCACATATTCCTCGCATGAAACATTTCATAATCTTCACGTGAAATGCTGTATGCACGTGTTTTTAAAATATTTCACATTAATTATGTACATCAAATGAAATACAGTAACATGAAACTGAAACTAATTTTATGTGCGATAAATCCACAGGGTGCAGCCACATGTGATATATGTTATATGTGTCAGTCTCCACATATACAGAACCCTGAGTGTGAAACATACTTCACGTGATATATAACACGCATGTTAGATTTCCCATGTTAGAACAGTTTTACTGAAGTGAAACATACTTCACCTGTGATGTATAACACGGGTAAGATTTCCCATCTTAAAACAGTTTTGCTGAATATTCTATAAACTACTGACAACATTTCTCCCAACTTTCAAATACAAATATTGTCATTTAGAGCATTTATTTGCAGAAAGTGCAAATGCAAAGAAAACAAGTTTATTTTCATTTTTAAACAACACAATACTAATGTTTTGACTTAGGAAGAGTTCAGAAATCAATATTTGGTGGAATAAGCTTGATTTTCAATCCCAGCTTCATGCGTCTTGGCGTCTCTCCACCTCTTTCACTTTGCTGTTGGAGGACTTTATGTCACTCCTGGCGCAAAGATTCAAGCAGCTCAGCTTTGTTTGACCGCTTGGACCATCCATCTTCCTCTTCATCACGTTTCAGAGGTTTTCAATGGGATTCAGGTCTGGAGATCTGGCTGGCCATGACAGGGTCCTGATCTGGTGGTCCTTCATCCACACCTTCACTGACCTGGCTGTGTTTCATGGAGCATCGTCCTGCTGGAAGAACCCTCCTCAGAGTTGGGGAACATCGTCAAAGCAGAAGGAAGCAAGTTTTCTTCCAGGACAACTTTGTACTTGATTCGATTCATGCGTCCTTCACAGAGACAAATCTGCCCGATTCCAGTGTTGCTGAAGCCCCCCAAATCATCACCGATCCTCCACCACATTTCACAGGAGGTGTGAGACACTGGCTCGTCGGCCTCTCCAGGTCTCCGTCTAACCATGAGACCACCAGGTGTTGGGAGAAGTTGAACATTGGACTCATTAGAGAAGATGACCTTCCTCCGGTCCTCTATGGTCCAATCGTTATGGTCTTCTTCAAACCTCAGCCTGGCTCTTCTTTACTTCTCGGTGATGAAGGGCTTTTTTCTAGCTTTGCAGGACATCAGCCGCTAAGAGCCTGTTTCTAACCGTCCTCGCCGTCCTCTTCACCCCAGCTGCTGTCTGACGTTCTTTTTGGAGGTCACTTGATGTCATCCTACGTTTGTTGAGTGACATTGGAATGAGTTGGAGGTCATCCCTGTGAGCGGAGAGTTGTTTTGGTCTTCTGCCGGTCTGTAGCTTTGTTGTCCTTAATATCTGTAGCTTTGTTGTCCCTAATGTCTGTAGCTCTGCTGTCCCTAATGTTTGTAGCTTTGTTGTCCTTAATGTCTGTAGCTTTGTTGTCCCTAATGTCTGTAGCTTTGTTGTCCCTAATGTCTGAAGCTCTGCTGTCCCTAATGTCTGTAGCTTTGTTGTCCTTAATGTCTGCAGCTTTGTTGTCCTTAATGTCTGTAGCTTTGTTGTCCCTAATGTCTGTAGCTTTGTTGTCCCTAATGTCTGTAGCTTTGTTGTCCTTAATGTCTGTAGCTTTGTTGTCCCTAATGTCTGTAGCTTTGTTGTCCCTAATGTCTGTAGCTTTGCTGTCCTTAATGTCTGTAGCTTTGTTGTCCCTAATGTCTGTAGCTTTGTTGTCCCTAATGTCTGTAGCTTTGTTGTCCTTAATGTCTAGCTTTGTTGTCCCTTATGTCTGTAGCTTCGTTGTCCTTAATGTCTGTAGCTTTGTTGTCCCTAATGTCTGTAGCTTTGTTGTCCCTTATGTCTGTAGCTTTGTTGAACCGCCGTCTTTGACATTTGAAGGATGGAAGCAGCCTGACAATCACTGTATTCCTCTGCCAGTAAAACCAGAGTTGAACTCTTCTTTTCTCATTCAGAACTTTTCTTTTGAACTCTTTTGGTTAATAGTCACTTTTTTTTATTCCAGTTACTTTTGAGGTTCTACGAGCACTGTTTCTGCCATCCAGCTGGTCCTATTGCAAGAGGATAGTGATGACCACAGCACTGGTTGTTACACTTTTCTTCATTAAATAATTTTACTGAATGTGAAACATACTTCACATGATAAAGTCTCAGGATGAAGAAAAGTGATTTTCAGATGTTTCTCATTAAATGTTGGAGCTGAAAATATCTAATTTACACACAATACAGGCAACAAATGTGAGAAGCAGATTTCCTATGATGAGGTCTCCAATAAGCACTTGCAGTTTATCAGATATTCAACATGTAACTGGAACCAAAGAAATGTAAAACCATTTTCTTTTCACATGATTTGCATTTAAACATTTCAGACCAATCACATGCTAATTTCCTGATATACCGTGAGCTCGTAAAATGAAGTACATCACCTTCACGTCAAAACAATAAAATGTATGCAAACATTTCATTAAAACACCAAAAAAACAACATCAAATTCACTGTATTCGCATTTTAAAATAGTTTTTAAAACTTGTTTCTGTACTGAAATATATTTTATATGAAGAAAACTGAAATGAAGATACAGTGCATCCAGAAAGTATTCACAGCGCTTCACTTTTTCCACATTTTGTTATATTACAGCCTTCTTCCAAAATGGATTAAATTCATTTTTCCCTCAAAATTCTACACACAATACCCCATAATGACAATGTGAAATACATTTTTTTGAAATTTTTGCAAATCTATTAAAAATCAAAAATGAAAAAAATCACGTACATAAGTATTCACAGCCTTTGCCATTACACTCCAAATTGAGCTCAGGTGCATCCTGTTTCCACTGATCATCCTTGAGATGTTTCTACAAGTTGATTGGAGTCCACCTGGTAAATTCAGTTGATTGGACATGATTTGGAAAGACACACACCGTCTATATAAGGTCCCACAGTTCAGTGCATGTCAGAGTACAAACCAAGACATGAAGTCCAAAGAATTGTCTGTAGACCTCCGAGACAGGATTGTATGGAGGCTCAGATCTGGGGAAGGGTACAGAAACATTTCTGCAGCATTGAAGGTCCCAATGAGCACAGTGGCCTCCATCATCTGTAAATGGAAGAAGTTTGAACCACCAGGACTCTTCCTAGAGTCGGCCGCCCGGCCAAACTGAGCGATCGGGGGAGAAGGGCCTTCATCAGGGAGGTGACCAAGAACCCGATGGTCACTCTGACAGAGCTCCAACGTTGCTCTGTGAAGAGAGGAGAACCTTCCAGAAGGACAACCATCTCTGCAGCACTCCACCAAGCAGGCCTGTATGGTAGAGTGGCCAGACGGAAGCCACTCCTCAGTAAAAGGCTCATGACAGCCCACCTGGAGTTTACCAAAAGGCACCTGAAGGACTGTCAGACCATGAGAAACTAAATTCTCTGGTCTGATGAAACAAAGATTGAACTCTTTGGCCTGAATGCCAAGCGTCATGTTTGGAGGAAACCAGGCACCTGGCCAACACCACAAGCATGGTGGTGGCAGCATCATGCTGTGGGGATGTTTTTCAGCGGCAGGAACTGGGAAACTAGTCAGGATGGAGGGAAAGATGAATGCAGCAATGTACAGAGACATCCTTGATGAAAACCTTCTCCAGAGCGCTCTGGACCTCAGACTGGGGCAAAGGTTCATCTTCCAACAGGACAATGACCTGAAGCACACAGCCAAGATAACAAAGGAATGGCTTCAGGACAACTCTGTGAATGTCTTTGAGAGGCCCAGGCAGAGCTCAGACTTGAACCCGATTGAACATCTCTGGAGAGATCTGAAAATGGCTGTGCACCGACGCTCCCCATCCAACCTGATGGAGCTTGAGAGGTCCTGCAAAGAAGAATGGGAGAAACTGCCCAAGAATAGGAGCCAAGCTTATAGCATCATACTCAAAAAGACTTGAGGCTGTAATTTCTGCCAAAGGTGCTTCAACAAAGTATTGAGCAAAGGCTGTGAATACTTATGTACATGTTATATTTTCGTTCTTTATTTTTAATAGATTTGCAAAAATTTGAAACAAACTATTTTCACTTTGTCATTATGGGATATTGTGTGTAGAATTTTGAGGAAAAAAATGAATTTAATCCATTTTGGAATAAGGCTGTAACATAACAAAATGTGGAAAAAGTGAAGCGCTGTGAATACTTTCTGGATGCACTGTAAATTCAGACATGAACAGATTATTTTCCAGTATTTTACACAGATGAGAAACATTACATATGAAAACCAGTTTTAATAAATAACCTGGCACATAAAACATATTACGTGTGGTAAATTCACCTGCGGGTGCATGTGGATGTTGTACATGTGAAATCAGTCTTTTATGATCTTGACAGATTATGAACTTCAGGTGATGTTTAACATCAACCATATGATGCATTCACACCTCCATGTGAAAGTGGTGCTAGTACTGAGAAGACAATGATGAACACAAACAGACAGATCTGCTGCTGCTGCATCAAAAGGGTTAAATGTCTGGGTGGAGGAGGGGGGGTTGTCAGTGAGTGCAGCTCTATAATGTCAGTCAGTCCTGGAGTGTGAACATGTTTGAAGGCAGCAGGAGGAGGAGATAGTGAAGGAGGGCAGAGTGAGAGAGGAGTGGAGGAGGGGTGTCTGGTAGACTGAGGGAGGGAGGGAGGAAGAGGGCAGGGCGGGGTGGGGGGGAGACAAGCCCAGTGTGCACAATATTCATTCAAACTGACAGAGGCTGTGTGTGTCCTGGTTTGCACTTCTCACTGCTGCTCTCTCTCTCTCTCTCTCTCTCTCTCTCTCTCTCTCTCTCTCTCTCTCTCTCTCTCTCTCTCTCTCTCTCTCTCTCTCTCTCTCTCTCTCTCTCTCTCTCTCCAGCCAGACAGTAGGCAGTTTGAAGACACCAGAGAGGAAGGAAGAGGCGAAGAGTGTGTTAGACAGACTGGCAGGAAGCGGGAGGAAGAAGAAGAAGAAGAAGAAGAAGAAGAGAGGGAGTAGCTTTTCACCGGGAGGGTGAAGACAGAGACGGAGGAATGTGGAGGAAGAGGGACAGAGACACTCTGGCTCAACACCATGAAGGAGGTGAGTCAGTTCACACCTTGTGGTTTGCCTGTTTGCATGAGGCCGACTGATCCCAGAGCAGCCTGACGTCTCCATTGTCACTCTGGGAGAGGCCGACCGACAGGACTCCTCCAGCGGGACAGAGTCAGAGGATGTTTGCTCACACCAATGTCTGTGCATGATGCAACAAGGCAGGGAGGGACTGGTGGATGTGGGGGTGGGGGGCAGAGAGAGCCTGGTGGACTTGGGGAGGGACTGGGGGGGGCTGGTGGACATGGGGAGGGACTGCTTGGCTGTATGCTCACACAATGGAGATGTTCATTCACCAGCACTCGTGACTGGCAGCATGTGTGAAGGACAGCCAGTCCTGTTACCAGTCCTCTGCTTCAGGAGGATGGCTGGGCAGGCATGTGGGCACACAAGCATGTGTGTGTGTGTGTGTGTGTGTGTGTGTGCCTGCCTGTGGAAGGGGGGAGGGGAGGGGGTCGCTAGTCTGGGGGAAGTGAATGGCAATTAGATTAAAGTATTGATCCAGTCTGGACCAGGTATCAAGATGCAGACTCAGTCACACACCCCGTGGGAGAGAGAGAGTGGGGGGGGGGGGGCATCACCATCACCTCTGACATCACACACACCAACATATATATACATCTATATAGATATAGATGTGTATTAATTGTTATCTATAAACAAATCATACGTCTAATTCACACATCTGATGTACAGAAATAAAGTTTAAACAAAAACACAATAATTCAGTCTGTAAACACACACTAACACACACACACACACACACACACACACACACACACACACACACACACACACACACACACCAGCAGATACAAAATGATTTCAAAGTGTTGGTCTAAAGTGAAGCACAACCTTTTATTCAGCACTATTAATGGATAAATTTACTTTTTAAAAAAACACAAAAATAAACACACAGGCAGAGTCAGGTCACTTTGAAACTCACACACACTCACACACACACACACACAGACCAGTGGTTTCCACAGTAATGGTGGTGCCTCCCGTGAACTCATTCACCGGGGGTCATGGGTTCAAGTCCCAGGTGGGGGAAGGGGGAGGGGGAGGAGCAAGTGCGAGAGTGATCCAGTCACTCCCTGACTCACTCACTCAGTCGCTCGCCCCTCCCCACTATTCCCCCCCATTTCTCTGTCTCTCACTGCCCTGCCCCCTCTTTCTCTTTACCTTGCCACAATCTGTCTTCACACTCAGACACACACTCACATGCAGCCATGGGCACACACACACAGATGCAATGGCAACTATTATGCATGCAAGTGCATGTGCGTGTGCTTGTGTGTGTGTGTGTGTGTGTGTGTGTGTGTGTGTGTGTGTGTGTGTGTGTGTGTGTGTGTGTGTGTGTGTGTGTGTCTCTCTCTCTCAGTAGGTCAATGTTTATTTTGGCTGCTGTTACCTGAGCTGTGATGTTAAGATGTTCTATCCGTCTGGACCTGTGTGTGTGTGTGTGTGTGTGTGTGTGTGTGTGTGTGTGTGTGTGTGTGTGTGTGTGTGTGTGTGTGTGTGTGTGTGTGTGTGTGTGTGTGTGTGTGTGTCTGTCTGTCTGTCTGTCTGCATGTGTGATCTCTAAATAAAAGTACAGCCATACAGATGTGTTGTCATCATCATGTTAAATGACTGGTTATGTGTGACACAAAGAGACAGACACACACACACACACACACACACAACACACACACACACTTGAACACACACACACACACACACACACACACACACACACACACACACACACACACACACACACACACACACACACACACACACACACACACACACACACACACACACACACACACACACACACACACACACACACATGAACACACAGCTGTGCAGGGCGAATGTGTCAGATCTGATTCCAGCAGCAGAGACTATTTTTTTTTTAATCTTTTCCACAAGTGCCCATGAGCAAGACACCCGACCACCTGCCTGCAGGAGCTGTCATTCACAGATTGTCTGGTTAGAACAGCTGGAGATGAAATCACAGAGTTTGATCTGCAGATTTTATATTTAGGATCCTTTACTCACTCAGATGTTTAAAGTTTCGATGTTGTTGTTTTTATGCAATTTTAGTTTTAGTGAGAAAATACCCCAAAATTTAAATATAGATCCACTTTAAATAGAATGAAATAGAAATGTCATGTGAAGAAGAGGAAGGAAACGCCTAAAACAACAGTAGACAGACAAATCTAGTCACTCAGTTAAACTATAAACCCTATACACATGTATTCACACACACACACACACACACACACACACACACACACACACACACACACACACACACACACACACACACACACACACACACACACACACACACACACACACACACACACACACAGACCCTCTTTCATAGGAAACAAGAGCAGCTGACCTTTGACCTTTACCATTCAGCCTGTCTGGAAAATACCAAGCCTGGAATCGATCAACACTCCTCTCACCCAGACAGCCAGCGACCCCAACCCCCCAACCACCAACCACCAACCACCTTCTTATTCTCTCCACTCAGCCTTGACTCCCCCTCTTTCCCCCCCGCCCCCTCCCTTCCTCTCCTTCCTCCCCTTCGTCCATCATCATCACAGTCTACATAATTGCAGTTCTGCTGTGAGCCTGTAACAGAGCAGTGTTCAGGTTTTTACAGTAAGACCACACACACACACACACACACACACACACACACACACACACACACACACACACACACACACACACACACACACACACACACACACACACACACACACACACACACACACACACTCAGACACAGGTAAAATAATACTTCATATAACATCATCTGTTTTCAGGTCATTTATTATAAAAACATGAATGAAAGAAATGTTTCATCTTTAAAAGCATTACCAGGAGGAAACGGCTTTATTAGGTGTTTTTCTTATTAGCATTATAAGCGACTGACTGATGACATCACAGTAAATAGACGGCTTCCCTTGAAGTTAGTTTTACAAAGCTGACTCGCCATCCGCCTCGTTCATCGTCTCCTAACCTCCCTGCATACAAACAGTTCCAAGACACCGCTTTCCCTCCGTGTTAGCTTTGAGAGAACAACATGGGACAGGCTGGTCCGTTGTGTGTTTTCTTTGTTGTGACGTCGGCTGTGGAAGGTGGAGGTGATGTTTGGTCGGTTCGGTCCTGCTTCCTCCACACGGGCCCGCGGAGCTCATCCTGCTAACGGTGACATATTTCAGTTCAGGTGCGTCTTCGTGCCCAATTGTAGGAGAAGTATGTTCTTTACGTTGTGTTCAGGATCTCTCAGAGAACGATAATGAGAACGTTGCTGTTTGTCTTTGTTTGTCATCAGTAATAATCATGAAAATACTCCTTTTGAAGAAGTGATCATCTTTCATCACATCCACAGCAGCAGAAGACTGTAAGTTTAAATCATTCCAGCAGAAATCCAACCTCCCCTCTGAGAAGGAAGGACTTTTCAGCTCATAGCTGCTTCCTTCTTTTGCATGAATTTGATTTTAGAATGCTTTCAGATCTAATTCACACACATCTCATGAAAAATGACCGAGGGTGCATTTAGCTTCACTTCAACTCTAAGAAGCAACTTTAGATCAAATATAAAACAAATACTTTTGCATTTTCTTCCCAGAACCTTTGTATGAATCAATATTTGATTCATTTCTTCCTGTACTGACCAAATATCTGTCGTTTCTGTGTTTCAGCTGCATCTATAGGAAGGACTCCTCTGCTGTCATGATGATGTCACCATCAGTCTGCTGCAGGTCAGTGATTCTCACCTGTGACCAGTGACGAGGTAAACAAACAGTGATGCTCAGGATGCACTGGGACTGTCAGCTGATTTCATATCTGACTATAGCACTGAAACAACATCTATCCAGAGATATCAAATTCAATTCTAACAGGAAGAAACCTGCAACAGAACAGACAGAGGAGCGAGAGGAGAGCAGAGAGAGAAAAGAGCAGCGTAGCGATCCAGACAGTAAACAGGCAGGTCGGTGGGATCAATAACAACAGACCAAAAACATGCAGACAAATACACTAACTCCTGTTCTGCTTTCACAAACTCTTGGAACCACAAGCAGGCCGGTTGGGATATAATAATAATAATAATAATAACAATAATAATAATAAACTTTATTTGTAGAGCACCTTTCATATAAGGAATGCAGCTCAGAGTGGTTTCACGGCAAGAAAATGACATGCAGTGTTTCACATATAAAGGGACATTTGAAAATATAGAAAAGAACTAAAATACACGAGAACAGATTAAATGAAACCTCCACTGCTCCTCATGTTCACCATTTTATCCTTTCAAAACATCAACCAAATAATATTGTTCAATTTGATCAAGATAATCCAGTTCAGAACTGCTCTGATATATTTTTTCTTTTCAAACAGCTGATGGAGGATTTGCAGTTAAATCAAAACGTGCAAGTCATGATTCTTCTACATATATAATGTAGAAATATTAATGTCAGCCTGATAAATAAAAGTATCTCCATAAAGAAATGTGCATGAAATAAGCAGCCTGGTTTAGTCTGAAGGTGTCTTCCTGCAGCGCTGTTGTCTCCTTTCGTTTAGAGTCACCGCCGTCCTCTTCTCCCCGTCCTTTCCTCCTCGTCCTTTCCTCGTCGTCCTCTCCTCACCGTCCTCTCCTCCCCATCCTTTCCTCGTCGTCCTCTCCTCACCGTCATCCTCTCCTCCCCGTCCTTTCCTTGTCGTCCTCTCCTCCCCATCCTTTCCTCGTCGTCCTCTCCTTACCGTCGTCCTCTCCTCCCCGTCCTCTCCTCCCCATCCTTTCCTTGTCGTCCTCTCCTCACCGTCGTGCTCTCCTCCCCGCCCTTCCCTCATCATCCTCTCCTCCCCGTCCTTTCCTTGTCGTCCTCTCCTCCCCATCCTTTCCTCGTCGTCCTCTCCTTACCGTCGTCCTCTCCTCACCGTCCTCTCCTCCCCATCCTTTCCTTGTCGTCCTCTCCTCACCGTCGTGCTCTCCTCCCCGCCCTTCCCTCATCATCCTCTCCTCCCCGTCCTTTCCTCGCCGTCCTTTCCTCACCGTCCTCTCCTCACCGTCCTCTCCTCCCTGTCCTCTCCTCCCCATCCTTTCCTCGTCGTCCTCTCCTCACCGTCCTCTCCTCCCCGTCCTCTCCTCACCGTCCTCCCCTCCCCGTCCTCTCCTCCCCATCCTTTCCTCGTTGTCCTCTCTTCACCGTCGTCCTCTCCTCCTCGTCGTCCTCTCGTCACCGACCTCTCCTCACCGTCCTCTCCTCACCGTCCTCTCCTCCTCGTCCTCTCCTCCTTGTCCTCTCCTCCTTGTCCTCTCCTCACCGTCCTCTCCTCCTCGTCCTCTCCTCACCGTCCTCTCCTCCTCGTCCTCTCCTCCTCGTCCTCTCCTCCTCGTCCTCTCCTCTCTTCCTCACCATGCTGGAAGCCAGTCTGTCCGGTAGCTCGCTGTCACCACCGCTTTGTCAAGTCCTGGGAAACATTCAACGCTGTCGGTGAGTTTGTGACTCAGAGAAACCATCGAGTGTTGAGTGTACCCGAACACTTGAGCTTACACCTGATGCACCTCACGGCCTGCAGGGAGCCTTCGACCTGCCAAACACAAGGAAATAGTAACAGTGGCTGAATTTGATTGAGATTTCACATTTCCATGTTATCTAGTAACACACCGAACTGGAACTGAACCTCCTTTTATGTTATTAGTTCCTCTTCTGCTGACGAGTCAAAATATCTGATGTGAAAAAGGTTTGTTAAAGTGAATCCTTTCATATTGAAGATATTATTTCATTTTAGTTCAAGTTCATATTGATTTTAAATGCAGCCATGTACCAGAAAAAACTCCTTCAAGCATCTCACCCGGAGCGCTGCCATGAACACAAGCTAACGTGGACATTTAGCAGGACATTTGACTTTCAGCAGCTCCACCTGCCTCCAACTTTTATCAACAAATCAACTCATCTCTTCCATCCCGAACCCACATCCAACAGACGGGTATTAATGAGTTCCTCCAAGAGTCCACCAAATAATTATTCTTTTCGTTTGCTAACTCAGAATTTATAGCTATTATTATGCGTATAGTAGGTTTTTATAGAATCTACAACTTTTATGAATAAGTTATCTTTTTCCTTTTCATTAAGTTTATTTTAATTACGGCTTGAACTGTTATTTTCTTAGCATTTCTTAACATTTCAAGGAGGTAAGTCCCCTTCTTAATTTCACCAAGGTTATTTCAATTGTCATTATAGCTTGCTAATAACTTTGTACTGTAATGTTAGAAAAGGTCTTTTAAGTATTTTCATTAACCAAGGTTCCATGTAATTGTCTTGACATATTGTACCAGTGCTCATGTCATTTCTAAGACTTTTGTCGCGACAGAAAGAAACAGGTTTGTTGCCCTAAGAAAAGGTCATGTGACTTAAAGGATGAAGGTTCATATTTTTTTAAAAGTTAAAAGAGAATATTAGCAACTAATTCTGCTTTCAGCTACCCAACGTGTGCATTAAATGCTGCTTCTGTAGTGTTGAATACATTTGTCCAAAGTGCCGAGTCACTGATCCGTCTGTCCTCCACGTGAGTCGGCCGTCTGCGCTGCAGGAGTCCGGGTCACATTCATCGCTGTCGGTGGGTTGGTGATGCCGTCAACTCGCCGGACGATGAATGACACCTGTGCCCGTTGCACGGCAACAGTTCCTGAGGCGACTCCTCCATTGTAATATTGGCTTCTTGGCAGGTAATGGGGCTGTTTGGGTTTTACAGAAATGAAATATGTTGTCGGACATAAATAAAGACTTTGGAAAAAAAACCAGATTGAAGTTGTTGTTGTTGGGAACTAATTTACGATTTCTCTGTTGAAGGTAAACATGAGAGAGAAAATCAGACTGATGTACAGACAAGTGTTAAAAATACAACAAATGAAGGGGAAAAAAAACCTCATGCAGTGCTGCCACTACGGAGGACTTTCCAGGTGAAATACTTAAATTAGAGGAGCCCCACTTCTCTGCAGCGTATTTGAATCAGACCAAGGAGGGAACCTCCTCCGTTTCATAACTGTTCAAAGAGCATCAGTGTAAAAAGAGGCGGCAGGACTATCAACAAGATCATCCACTTCTACAGGGGTCAAGTTGAGGTCGCCGCCCTCCGTCTTATTGACACTTGAAGTAAATCATGATGGAATCACTTTATCAGCTAGACATCTACTGTCATGGAAATTCTTCACAAAATGCTGAGTAGTCCATTTCTGTAAATTCAGATGTTTTATAAAAATGGTCGGACAAAATACGGTTCAGAGGAAATACTATTAAATGTTCAGTTTCTATGACATTAGGTCAGAACTTTATTTCCATGCTTAGTCACCTGTTGGCCACGCCCACCTCACCTGTTCCCATTTACTCAACCTGCCCCTCCTGTAGTCACTATGCAATCATCAGTCAGTTAATAAATGAACTTCGTGGAGGTACGATTCATCTTGGAGAAACTTATTTACACAACAGACTTAGATTTAAATTTAGGACCACAAGATTAAACTATCACCCTGGTTTAGTGATCTGTGATGGATAAGACTGATGATCATGGCTTAAGTTTAAGGGCCGCTCCTCCACCCTCCGGCCTCCCAGCGCCTCAGACCAGGTTTTCCCCAGAAAGTTTCCTGATTGTCTCTGAACATCAGTTACAGTTAAGTGAGCTTTCATTGTACATTTCTATACATACTAATTATGACACGTTTCCATGAATGCATACTGTCCATATTAATATTTGGACAGTTGCATATTTTCTGTTCTTGCAGGCTTCGGGCTTCTTCAGGAGCTGAGGGAGATGGAACCTTTTAACAAACACTACCTGAAGTTTAAGGCTTATAAATACACAAAAAGTCAAACAAAATCATCTTTATTAATATTTCGGGGAAAAGCTTTGGGGCCTGACGTCTTCGACTCCTCGACATCAGGTGCTTTGATTCTTGGTCTGACTGAGATCAGCTGATTTCTGTCAGCTGACTGACTCTTCACCCTTTTGACAGGTTGGCTTTTGTTTCATCATTTTATCGAACTTTGTTCCAGAAGTCTGACAACCTTTTTTGAATTGTTTTTGTTCTTGTTAGCTGCGACCTGTCGCTCTGTTTTTGAGTCTTACCAGAGGTTTGCATCATGTTGGGAATCTTCTGGTCCTGATTGCTGACAAGAAAACAGCATTTCTACCTTCTTAATGGAGGTTTTTACTTCACCTTTAAATAGGTGCTATTTAAAGCTTTGCACTTTTCATGTCTATTATATTGCTAATGTTTCAAATTAGCTCAGATCCACAAGAACAGAACAACAAATCTGTAACTCCAAATACTTACAGTCTGAACTTTATATAGTTATATGTATCTCTATTAAATGCTCTGCTATACTGTATATAACATATAAATATGTAAAATAAAACATCAGCGGCCATATTCACAAAGATTCTTAGAATCCTCTCAGAGCTCCTAACTGAGCCTAAAAACTTGTATTAAGTCTTATTTTAGGAGAGATTTATGAAACTTCTCAGATTAACTCTGGTTTTAGTGAGGAGGTGTGGTCGACCCTGTTGCCAGGTGACACGTCCTTTTAAAAGATGTGATTGGTTGATTGGACAGACAGAACGGATAGCGACCTCCAGTGGAGATCAAATGAACTGCGTGTTAAAGTGTTTGTGTTTCTACTCACCAAACATCTCCACCTTCATGTTTGTGTTCTTGAGTTGAGAAGCGACGTTTCTGATGAGATCCACCACAAACATCAAGCTGCAGAGAGAATCAACCTCATTCACAGTCTGAAGAATATTTCTGGCCTCGCTGGACTTCAGCTTCTCATTAAGAAACCCTTCGTCCTCTTAAAGTCTTCCTCTCTGATCCGTGCAGTTTCTTAAGCTCTCTTTAGATGTTTTGTGAAGAACTTTTATCTTAATTTACTCTAAAATTTCAGGGGAAATTCTCAGAAAATGTCACAATTTAATAAATTCCCCACGTGAAGGAGCTCTTCGTCGAGGAGTCTTTGTGAACGCGACCTCTGGGGACACTTCTAGTATTCTGTGGCCTTGATGGCTGAGACTCTTCAGACATTACACACAGTCATTGAAGCCACCATTAATATAATTAACGTGCAGCTTTCTGTCTTTACATGTCATTCATCAGTGGATATTTCCAGTGTTGAACGTCATGTCTCCCTCATATGTTGGAATATTAAACCACTGCAGTTATTTAGTTGAGAGGGCTGTTCTCACTGAGACATACAACACCACATGATGGATGTGGGGTCGGGGTTAGGTTCCAGTCACTTCCTGTTGGAGGCAGATGGCGTGTCCTTTTTCACCTTTGTGCCCCCTCTCTCCTCTCCCCCATGCTAAAACAACTCCAGCTTGTTGGTTATCTGCAGGATATCTCCAGCCGATGACCTCGCTGGGACTAGAAAGAGACAGGAAGACAAAGGCCGGGCCGACGGTGGTGAGAGGAGGACAGGGAGACACCGGAGAACTCAAACCAAGCTGCAGGTAGAAATCTGGACGCGCTGGTGTGAACTGCAGCATCTCGGTGTTACACACAGACCGGCCAACTGTTCCTCCAAAGAAAGGAGAATTAGAAACTCTGCATCGGCACTCCTCAGTTAGAGAATCAGAAAATGAACACAGACTTTTGGCTCTTTGCAAGTACAAAATAAAAGTGTGAATACTTTACTTGCTAATTTAAAGTTTGCTTAAAAGAAGTCTGGTTTCTGTCACTTCACAGTCAGTGTGATCATTTCTTTAAGGACTTATTCATTCAGTCCTGAAGTCGTCTTTAATAAAGATGAATTACATGAAAACATTTCAATTTGATGTGTATGTCAAATCGTATTGTTTCATAAACTGAGAATAATAATAAGGACAACCATAAATGGCTCCAAATATCTGTTCTTAAAAAAAAAAAAATTCACAATGGAAATAACAGATAAAAGGAAAAGTTTGGTACCAGAGAGACCTCTACTGTTTCATTTACGTTACTACACCCAAGCGACACGTGAAGGAGCCTTTATTTAATAAGTTGAAAGGATCTTTCTCTTATCTCAGCATAAAGTCGGTGTCCATCTTATGGTCTGGTCTCACACCATCGACCTGACAAACGGACAGTAAACCTGAGAAAACTCCAGTGATGGAGGACAGAGAAGTGATGTATGTCTGTGTGTGTGTGTGTGTGTGTGTGTGTGTGTGTGTCTGTGTGTGTGTGTGTATGTCTGTGTGTGTGTGTCTGTGTGTGTGTGTCTGTGTGTGTGTGTGTGTGTGTGTGTGTGTGTGTGTGTGTCTGTGTGTGTGTGTGTGTGTGTGTGTGTGTGTGTCTGTGTGTGTGTGTGTGTGTGTGTGTGTGTGTGTGTGTGTGTGTGTGCGTGCGTGTGTGTCTGTGTGTGTGTGTGTGTGTGTGTGTGTGTGTGTGTGTGTGTGTGTGTGTGTGTGTGTGTGTGTGTGTGTGTGCGTGCGTGTGTGTCTGTGTGTGTGTGTGTGTGTGCGTGCGCGTGTGCGCGCGTGTGTGTGTGTGTGTGTGCGTGTGCGTGTGTGTGTGTGTGTGTGTGTGTGCGTGCGTGTCTGTGTGTGTGTGTGTGTGTGTGTGTGTGCGTGCGTGTGTGTGTGTGTGTGTGTGTGTGTGTGTCTGTGTGTGTATGTGTGTGCGCGTGTGCGTGTGTGTATGTGTGTGTGCGTGTGTGTGTGTGTGTGTGTGTGTGTGTGTGTGTGTGTGTGTGTGTGTGTGTGTGTGTGTGTGTGTTCAGTGATGTTGAATCGTTCTTATTCAGTGTTTTAATGTCGTCTCTTTGTGGACGCCCGCTGGCTGCCTCACCTGCTTCATTCCTCCTTGTTTTCCAGTTTGATTCTGACATCTGGTCCAGATTTGGAAGTTCAACACATGGTAGAAATCAGCAGGCCTGTGTGTGTGTGTGTGTGTGTGTGTGTGTGTGTGTGTGTGTGTGTGTGTGTGTGTGTGTGCGTGCGTGCGTGTGTGTGTGTGTGTGTGTGTGTGTGTGTGTGTGTGAGAGTGTGTTTTTAAACGAGTTCTTGATGAACTGCAGCTCAGACAGAAGCGTGCAGACGTTTCACTGCTGCCTGGATTAACTTTGAACCTTTCATTAGAATCGGTTGGTGTTGTTGTTGTTGTTGACTTCCTCAACATGCAGACTGGAAGTACAGGTTCAGCTGCAGCGGTTTGTCTTTGGCTCCTGATTTCAGGAGTTCCTCTCCAAACAGTGCAGGACAACATGGAGGGAGAGGTAGCTGCTGGTGAGGTGAGTCATTCAGGGGAAAATACTGTGTGTGTGTGTGTGTGTGTGTGTGTGTGTGTGTGTGTGTGTGTGTGTGTGTGTGTGTGTGTGTGTGTGTGTGTGTATGGACTGAACTGCTGTCACTGTACAGATTCACTGTTCAGTGTCTTTCTACATCATCACTTCATTCTTTGGTACTTTAATGTTCGTTTTGATTGTAATTCTTGTGTTGTGTTTTCTGTGTAAAGTGAACTGAATGTGAGGATTTCACAGAGGACTTCTCCACTGTGGTGTTGATGTCTCACTTGAGTTTAAGATTCATTACAAAGCCTTGAAATGCTTTTCTTTGCATCTGAAAGCATCATTTCAACCAGTGAGACATCTGAGATTGTGCAGTGAACGTCCTCTGGTCCTCTGTGCAGAAGCTGGTCCGTGAGTCCCTGTCTCTGTGTGCTGGTGAGCAGGAGTACGTTCACAAGAGGAAAAGCGTCGTTTTGGAGTCACTCATCGGTCTGGAGATCAACGCCACTGAGGTAAGAAAGAAGCTGATGACACGTCTCTGTCTTTGCTTCTTTTAGGGCTCATCTGTCTTCACAGTTTAGTTTTCTCACAGTAAATATTTTGATGTGTGTACGACAGGCTGTATTATGAAGTACAGGCTACGGTTTGAACATTTATCAGATACATCTCATGCTAATGATGCAGAACTATTGTAGAAAATATTGTCGTCATTACAAAGTGCAGAATGTGTCTCCACATGAGCGAAGTTCTCCAAGTAACTCAGCTGAAAATATTTTATACAAGTGAGTGTGAGCAGAATCAACACCCATCTTGGACAGTGAGCTCATGAGGTCCTTTATTGGAGCTTTACTTCTCATCAGAGGAGTCTGTCGGGCCTGAACAACAGAGTTTCCCTGACAGCAGCCTCTAAAACTCAGGTGCTGTGTCGACCCATCCGTCCGCCCCGACCTCCTCCTGATGTTCCCTCTCCTGTTTACTCCTTTACTTCTGCTGGACTGTAGTTCCTCCTTACAGGCTTCTGTCACAAATATAACATACTCATAGCTCTCAATAAGCTGCTTGAACAAAGGATTTATTGAGTCATTTTTTTTTATAGGAGGAACTTCTCATAAAAAGTGTCTTCTTGGGTATTATGTTACAGCTCGGCGTTGGAAGTCCCCGCCTGAAAGCACCAACAAATAGTTCTCGTCTTTATTTCAACACAGTTTGTTTTTTGTGCGGGGAGTTACGTGTTCTCATCTGTTTCAAATCTACTTTCATGTGTATGAATTAACTAGAGGAGACATAAAGCATTAACTCCTGAGCCTCAGCTGGTGGCTGGATTTGAACCTTTTTTCCTCCTGTCTCCATACTTTATGATCAGCTAAATTGAGTGCTCAAGTTTCAGATTATTTTCTCATTTAAGTCTTAGCAGAATATGGAATAGGGTTATTTTCCAAAGTTTATTTTGTATTTTCTTAGCAGGGTTGTGTGAGGTATCAGTAGTCTGTGTATTACCTGCTGTAAATGGAGGTCAGCATGTCCCCAGTTTAATGCTGCAGGCAGCTTTCCATCAGGGAGTTGAAGCCATTACATCTCTCTCCTTGAAGCCACCAGACTCCCTCGACAAAAACAATAATTTTACTTCACAGAAGTCGGGTCTTTGGTATGGGTTTGGATCCAAGCTGACGGGTTAAATGACCTTAACACAAACAAACCAACTGATCGAGGCAGACCAGCAATCATTGTGATCCATGAGGTAAAATGACTGTTATTGTCAAGGGAGTCTGGTGACTTTGAAGATGGCGATGTAATGGCACAATTCAATGTGAAATTTATAGTGAAGAAAAATAACCCTGAAAAGTTGAATATATAAAAACAAAGAGAGAGACATGTACTCGCATAACTAAAACGTCTCTTTAAACACCATCCACCTGTGACTAAACTGATGAACTCTCCTCCATCTCTCCGTTCAGGACTCGGTTCCCCACATCGCCCTGCTGGCATCTGGTGGGGGTCAAAGGGCAGCGGTGGGTCTGGTGGGTTCCCTCTATCAGATGGAAAAAGAAGGTCTGCTGGACACTCTGCTCTACCTGGGGGGAGTTTCTGGATCCACATGGTATTGATGATCACAGTCACACACATGTGGACAAGATTGTGCATGAATGACAGCAGAACATACTAACAGACCAGAACATATGACAGGACCACAGACTGAATATAAAAGTGTTCGTAGCTTCAGGTCTGTAAAATGGTTCCGATGCAGAAGTGTCTTAAACTGCAATACCAGCGAGTGCCACTAGAGGTCGGCTCCAAAAAGCCTCCGGCTCCATAGACTCCCATTTAACTTCTCTCATCAAATCCAAAGTGAATAAAATGTGTCCATCAGTTATCTCGGTGTTGTTAGCTAAAGTCACTCCTTCTTATTAGTTTTCTGGAGGTCCATCTGAAAATAATCCCTCATTCATTAGAAAAGAAGATTCAAGAAGACCTGTTTTTGGGGGCGTGTCTGTTTGATTGACAGGCCTGTGGTGCAGTCAGTTACAGCTATCGGTGGGCGGGACGTAGTATCGTCAGGTTTCCAATCAGATCAGTCAGATCCACCGCTGGCTCCTCCCCCAGCTCGTCCAAATATGGTCACTTCCTGCTCCAAACTGTTCCGAACTAGTAAAGATGGTGACGGACAGAATCTGAACTGGAGGCTTCATAACGTTCACAAACCAACGATGACATCACTGATGGATGCTGATTGGTCAGGACTCGGGTAGAAATGTCAGCACCCGGAGAGACATAAAAAGTGGAATGTTCAGGTGTTACTGAGCAGTTTGTCTTTAGTCTGTCATAAGACGTTTGTGCATCAGCATTTTAACATTAGTGAAGTGTGGAAAAAACAGAACTTAAAAGAATGTTAAATTTGATCCACTAATGAGCTTCTTGTGAATAATTATGTGTTTGGTAACTGTGGTGTACCTGTTGTATGTTTTGAAGTCATTTTGGGTTTAGAAACACATACTGTAATTAACTTGAATCAAAGAGCAGATTATTATTACTATTATTCTTATTATATATTATGTGTTTCACGTGGTTTTATAGGATGAACATTAGCTTTTCCAACAAACTAACATCACCTGGAATTTGTTACATCAGCTGTATTATTTCTTTCACACAGTCCAGCTGACAAAGAATATTTAGATAATTCCTTGTGTAAAATATTATCACCTCAACACGACACGAGTGAACAGAGAAATATGACAATATTCAAATCTGAAATAAAGAGATGCTGTTGAAAACCCTGTTTGAGTTTTAAAAACTTCTCATAATGTTTGATCAACAACTCGTTTGACTAAATGCAGAACTAACGATCATTTTTAGAATATTGTTTTACTAAAACGAAGAGATTTGATCATTTCTGGAACAGCACTCGGAGGCCATGTTTACCGTGTCCATCATCTTTTGTTTGCTGATCAGCGCCAAACAGAGTAAACTCTGTAAATCATGCAGGACCAGCTGATCGTTCACCAAACTAATGGTTTATTTGTTGGTAAAAGATAAATGTAATGGCTGTAAAGAAAAGATGTCCCAGCAGGTTGAGACACACGCTGGTCAGTCAGTCTGTCTGTCTGTCTGTCTGTCTGTCAGAGACCACTGACCTCCATCATTTACTCTCCAGACAGATGTTTTGTGAAGATTTGTTCACATTCTCTGTGATATTTGTCTTTTCCTCGTGATGCTGTCGAGTTTATGATAAAAAGGACAAATCTTTATATTCATATTTTCCTTGTACAGCTGTTATTGTACAGTATCTCCGCGTTGAACTCTCTTGACCCGCATGTCTCCGTCTGTCCTCCTGTCCCCTCTCACAGGTCCATGTCCTCCCTGTACAACGACCCACTGTGGAGCGCCAACATGGACGGAGCCGTGGCCCGGCTGTCGGGCCCCGGGGTCGACCTGGGGGAGGCTCTGGTCTGGTTGGGGGAGAGGTCCAAGGAGGAGCACTTCTCTCTGACCGACGTCTGGGGGTTGTTGACCTCCGCTGGGATCATGAAGCAGGTAACGGGTGAACACACACACACACACACACACACACACACACACACACACACACACACACACACACACACACACACACACACACACACACACACACACACACACACACACACACACACACACACACACACACACAGACTTCATCCCTTCACTCGCAGCAGAGAAAGGTCTCGTGTCTCCCCAGATGGACCTGCGGCGTCTGTCAGACGAGGCCAGCAGGAACGCCACCAACCCGTACCCCATCTACTGCGCCATAGAGAAGCACTGCTTCTCAAAAGGGCCCATTGAGGGTAACACACACACACACACACACACACACACACACACACACACACACACACACACACACACACACACACACACACACACACACACACACACACACACACACACACACACACACACACACACACACACGAACGCACACACACACGAACACACATCACCATGTCCCAGAAGTGAGGTCTCTTCTCCGTCTCTCAGGGAAGTGGTTCGAGGTGAGTCCTCATGAGGCCGGCTTCACGGAGCTCGGCCTCTTCGTCGAAACGTCTCTGCTGGGCAGCCGGTTCCAGAGCGGAGTGCTGCTGGAGAGGAAGCCAGAGCTGGACATGGTCAAACTTCAAGGTGTGTGTTTACAGGCTGAGCAGGTCATGTGACTGAAGTCGCAGGGTGAAAATAGATGTGAACAGAGTTTCCAGACTACAACCACAGATAAGACTGAAGCTGTGAGTGACAGGTGGGCGGAGCCAGGCTTTGACCTTAAAGTTGGGATATTCAGTTTTCTGAAAAAAAAAAAAAAGAAGCCAGAATTTGACAATGCAGGCCGTTATGAAGCCTCCAGTTCAGATTCTGTCTGTCACCATCTTTGCTAGTTTGGAGCAGTCCATATTTGGACGAGCTGGGGGAGGAGCCAACGGTGGACCTGAATGATCTGATTGAAAACCTGACGATACTACGTCCCGCCCACCGATAGCTGTAACCTGACTGCACCACAGGCCTGTCAATCAAACAGACACGCCCCCAAAAACAGGTCTTCTTGAATCTTCTTTTCTAATGAATGAGGGATTATTTTCAGATGGACCTCCAGAAAACTAATAAGAAGGAGTGACTTTAGCTAACAACACCGAGATAACTGATGGACACATTTTATTCACTTTGGATTTGATGAGAGAAGTTGAATGGGAGTCTATGGAGCCGGAGGCTTTTTGGAGCCGACCTCTAGTGGCACTCGGTGGTATTGCAGTTTAAGACACTTCTGGATCAGAACCATTTTACAGACCTGGAAGCTACGAACACTTTTATATTCAGTCTGTGGTGTTCAGAAATTAGGTTTTTGGAGCTTTTAAAACATTTTGTACCATTTCCTTTCATGATGTAATGCAGTGATAGATTGTTGGTCATTTCTGCATCAGTCCTCCTCTTTATCTTGTGCAGGTGTTTTAGGTTGTGCGCTGGCTCATGAGGAGATGGTCAAAGACTTCATCCCTGCCTGGCTCAACGGTAATCTCAGTCTGAAACTCACACTGCAGCTGCTGACAGTGTGAGTACTGTATCTTACATCGTGTGTGTGTGTGTGTGTGTGTGTGTGTGTGTGTGTGTGTGTGTGTGTGTGTGTGTGTGTGTGTGTTTCAGTGCCTAGGTATGTAGACATTGCTGCTGAGTACCTGCATGTGTATAATGTCCTGGACAAGCTGACATCTCTGACCCAGAGCACCCTGAAGGATCCTGCTGCTGTCGCTGCTCTGGTCAGCCTGCAGAAAATCCTCCAAGGTGATGAAGATGATCAACATGTTGAATACATCATGAGATCACAGCTGCTGATACTCGGAGAGGAAAGCTGTCAATGTCTCAGCTTCTCTTTGATGCAGTAAATGTCGGAGTGATTCCTTTCTCCTCCAGACAAAATGAATCGGAACGAGTCTGCGCTGCTGGAGTCAAAGAGTTTGGAGGAGCAGAAGAGTCTTTTCCAGCAGTGGAGTCTGGAGCTGCTGGCGGCGGTGGAGACGTGGAGCCAAAGTCTGGAGGACGAAGCTCTGAAGAGCCACAGTCAGTGTGCACCAGGCAAACCGGTCAGCGGGGTGGAACACAGTTTATTAAATGTCCTTTTTTTTAAATTATTCTCCAGTGTCTCTCCTCACCAAACAAGTCCTTCCCCTGATTGTGAAGTGGGAGTGGGGAACAACCGGAAACTTCCTCTATCAGTACCAAGGGGAGACGACCGCCTCGGCAGCAACAAGGAGAAACAACTTCAGTACGAAACAATGAATATAAATAAGGACGTGTTGAAACAGCTTTTTATGTTCTGCAGTAACTCTCTGAAGTGTCGTCACTGGCCCCGCCCCTTGTTTAGGAGCGAACCTTCAGAACCGAGCTAGAAGGGGTGGGGCTTAAAATCCGTCAACAGTATCCCAAAATCACCCAAATTATTTTTATTAATAAGTCTGTAAATCTCAGGAAATTGATCATTAAATTTATAGAAATATACAGTGTATGAATCATGCAACCTGCTAATAATGCTTTGGTGAGCATTATTAGCAGTTTGCATGATTCATACACAAGACTTCATTCGATCTGTTTGAACCAGAAATAGCTTCATTATCCCAAAGCTGCAAATTCTGTTGATTTACTTTATGGACCATTTTGCATGTTGTGTTGCTTCAGTTTGTCTTCTATGTCTCTGGTTGGAGGGTTAGATGACCACTACCCCTCCACCTATAAAAGAAACGGGACACCCTACCGTACGTGGATAGGGTCAATGGGAGGACGTGGGATTGGACCGAAGACTGACAAACAGAGACTTCAGGAAGTCTCATTGGGAATCAACGTTAAAAGGAAGACAGCAGCGCTGCTGAGAGACAGCTGAGAGACTCTGACCTCTGAGGCAGCTGTCTGCAGGACATCAGTTCACCCGGCTGACTGACAGCAGAACTGGACTGCATAAAAACAGATTTCATGCTGAGTCAGGAGGAAGAACTCAGCAGTGTTTTTATGAATGGATTCATGAATTTCCCCTTATTGTTCTCTCTTGGTTCCAGTCTTCATGCTAACGAAGCTGCCGGCTGCTCACTGAGCAAACATCCAACCCAGTATCACGGCAAAATGTGAGATAGTCACGCTTTGTGCTGTCCTGGCGTAAAAGTTACACGTTTTCTTGTAGTGGGGAAAAAAAAATGAAACCTATGCCGAGAGACATTTTATTAACAGGCAAAAACACATGGTTGGAAACAAATAACACCTCCTGGATTCAAACCTCTTCATCCTGCATGATAGTTCTGAATTTGGTCTCAAAACCTCTTTTGTGGGACCTCGGTCACGTTATATGTCACATAATATTTATTTAAGTTTCACACTTTCAGAACGTGTAACTTTCACTCCCATGCAGCCCACAGTGTGGCCGTCTCATGTTCTGCTGTCGTGGACCGGCATGTCTATTTCATGCTTTGCTGTGATACCGAGTTGAAACATGAGAGCTTCACAATATTCTCATTGGATACGAAGACAAAACATTAAAGATCATAAATCAGAGATTGATTATAGATTAGATTAAAAATCATGAATAGATAGATAGTAACATTGTGTTGTGACTCTTTGTTGCCGGGCAGATTCCTCCGTTCCACTGTGTCTTCAGTCCAATGAGAGGTTCCACCTGATGGACGCTGGGCTGCTGATCAACGTGGCCTACCCTTCGTTTCTGGGGGACAAGAGAGACATCGACCTCATCATCGCCCCGGAGTACAGCGCAGGGAACATGTTTGAGGTACGCTGATGTGTGTGTAATCCCCCCCCCCCCTCCTTCAGACTAAAACTAACTTTACATTCATCCAGTTTCTTTCCAGTTCCCGTATGTGAAGACAAATTTGAACCAGATGGAGACTTTTTTTTTTTAAACCATAAACACAAAAGCAAAAATATAAAGAAGGAATCAAACCTCATTTTCAAATAAGTCATCAGATGTAAACAATTCGGTGATTGAAGGTGTTTTAAATGATCATCATCAGCTGATGAACTCTGCTGGTGACAGGGTTTTTTTCAGCTATTTTATAAGGCACACTTGTAATGTGGACGATCAACTGTACTGTGATAAGAATAAGACCCTGTTGCCCTGATGGATCTTTTTACCCTCTATGACCATTCATGCCTTCATCCTTCCTCCGCCGCCGGTCCCATGCATTCGTTTAAAGACTAAAGTTTATTGCTACCTTTCAAGAGGACCGTTCTTCCTCTCGATTTTTCAGTTTCTGTCGACGCCTTCAAAAACCAACTTCAGATATTCAGACGGGCCTTCATCTCCCAACGTGTTTGCATTTCACTGGTCTGTTGTTGTTTGTTGTGATTTTTATTTTAAAATCGCTACATTTCTTTTGTTGTTATTGTTGTGATGCAAATAAATGACCGAGTCAACAAACTTTACTTGATATGTGAAAAAGAGTAGCTACAGAGCGCAAAACAAACGTTACAGTGAGAAACTCATTATTGTCCTTATTAATTCTCTTTTATATGAGAAACTTGCTGATCAGTAGATTTGGAAGAAATTAAAAAAAAAAAAAAAAAAAAAAAAAAAAGTCTTGTTCTTCTTACAAATGGTTTACTACACATTGGCAGCTGTTACTGAGACGTTGGTTACAACTTTAAAAAGCCTTCGTGACGTTTTCCTCACTAGAGATGTTCCAGTCAGGAGTGTGCATGTTACGAAGTGAAGGGTGATAATTAAAGCTGCTGCCCCGTGAACAGACTCTGACTCTGGCGAGAGATTATGCTGCCGAGGTGAAGAAGCCTTTCCCGGAGTTGGATGAGCGGATCGTGGAGGACAGAGAGTGGCCGAAGGACTGCTACGTGTTCGAGGGGAAAGATGAGGCGCCCACCATCGTCTATATGCCGCTCTTCAACAGAAACAACTGCAGAGGTTTGTTCTGACTGATATGTTCATCATGACTGCAGACAGCTGATGCACACTGTTCAGGATGTGACGAAACACGGGAGGTAAACTCAGACCCGGATCATTGAGGCCAAAGTTCACCCACAAACACACAAAAATATGGCTGCATACATTCCTCACACACCTGCCAGAGAGTCTGGACCAGTTAGTGAAGTGGTAATCAGGATGCACAGTAAATATAGTGCTAGAGTACATTGTTGTTTTTATTCTATTTTTTTACATGACAGCCTATTTACAAATTTTTCTTACTATAGCTCAACAATAACAATAAACATAGCAACTTTTATTTAAAAAAAAAATTGTTCTGAAGCTCAATTCTGTGGCTGTTCTATGAATAGTTTCCTAATAAATAATGCATTTAGAAATTTCTGATCAACCCGTATCAATCTCAGGGTTAAATGAACAACTTCCAGTTACTTCCCCATCCATGTCCAGTCTAAGCCCCGCCCACGCCCCGAATAAGCCCCGCCCCCATCAGTGTACAGATACAGATAATTTCGTTGGGTTAACAGATGCAGAGAACAGTTCACTCGCTCGTCCCTAGTAAACATGTTAGCATGTAGCTCAAAGCAGCACTCTCACTTACAACTGGTTCTACCGTGTGACCTGTGTTACTGCAGGTTTAAACACAACCAGAGTGTGATTGGATAACCGAGACCACCTCTGAGGGCTGATCAGATCTCAGCAGGTGACATTAAATCTTTACTGCAGAAACACTTCCTGAAGAAAAAAAAAATCCAGCTAGCAGGTTGAGAAGCTGACGAACTGAACGTCTTTCTGCTGTCTCAGAAGGGAAGCAGCCGTAATAGGACTAACAGTGAGCCACGCCTCCTTATTTGTGTGTAAGTTGGAGCATATTATTATTATTATTATTATTATTACAATGAAGACATCAGGAAGATATTTTAACAGCAGGTGTAAATACACAACCCAGTATCACGGTGAAACGTGAAATAGACACGCTTTGGGCTGTCCAGGCGTGAAAGTTACACGTTTTCAAAACGAGAAACTTACACACACACGTAAATGTCATGTGATGCATGATCATGTGACCAAGGTTTCACTTTCTGACGATGTTAAGAGACAGCAGCTGTGGGATGAAGACGTTTAAATTCAGGAGGTGACAACTTTTTCGTTGAGTTGTGTTTTTGTTTCGTACCTCCAACCAAGTTCTTATTTATTTAACCATAACCACGCGTTTTAGAATCACACGATGCTACGCATGCGGGAGGTTTCATCTTCATCCACGGCAGGAAAAGGTGTAACGTTCACGCCCAGATAGGCCGAAGCGTGTCTATTTCATGTTTTGCCAGTGATGCCGGGTTGCAACACGAAGAGCCAGAGAACATGTTAACATCACGTCGAAGTCACGTAACCTCCTTTAAACTCTCCGTGACATTCTTCCTTCTTGTCCTCCGTTGTAGTTTGATGTGTTGGTGGAACAGGAGCTCTTGAGGGTGCGTTCGTGTCCGAAAGCCGACTGAAGCGACTGATCTTCACTGTTTTCAGATGCGGAGGAGTTCCGAGCGAAGATGGAGGAGTTCTCCACCTTCCAGCGACCCTTCAGCCAGGAGAAGATCGAATTCGTGTTGGAGACGGCCAAAGCTAACGTGGAGAAGAACAGGGAGACTCTGCTGGGGGAGATAAAGATGGCCACCGCCCGCCGGCAGAAGAGGAGGTGGGGACGCGTCTGAGTGGCAGTCGGAGATCAGCGATTTTCACATCTCTGTACAGCATGTAATCCTGGAGCTCACTGTGTGTCTGTAACAGATACTGATGGATAAAAGACTTAGTGACAGCAGGTTATGTAACACCTGTGTGAGAGATAAATAACTGGCTGATGCAACATGTCCTCTTCTGTCTCTCCTTTCAGGACGGCAGCGGGACGACTCTGATTCCTCTCTCTGGTTTGGTGTGAACTCAAATCTATTTTCATATCTTCACTTTGTATTAAAGGAAACTCGCAGCTACAGGACGAGACGTAATCCTGTAATATTCTGCTGATCGTATTGTGCTGTGTGCTCAGACAATAAATCTGCACCTAAAAATACTGATTTACTACTTTGCTTCTTGGCTGATTTTGTGACACTTTGCACGACTGTTTTGTTTTATTGATACTAATTGTGAGAAGATGTTCTGCTATAAAAGGAGTATAAAGCCTCGCTCTTTGTTTGTCCATGTCATGTCACACACACCTGTGTTCAGGCTACCTGTGGTGACGGTTACCGTGGAGAAACAGAAGGTCAGAAACAGGTTCAATATGTCCCAGTACACAGTATGTTAATGTAGTATACTAAAAGTACCAGGATGTTCTACTACATCCGGTCCTATTCTGCAGTCTGCAGAGTTGGTGGCGCTGATGCTCCGCCCACAAAAGGAAGAAGAAGAAGAAGAAGAAGAAGAAGAAACCCTGCGTTTCAA
The DNA here is from genome assembly GCF_029030835.1 of Brachyistius frenatus. NCBI lineage: Eukaryota > Metazoa > Chordata > Actinopteri > Embiotocidae > Brachyistius > Brachyistius frenatus. Next base: position 349,115 of record NW_027210867.1, read on the forward strand.
ATCACATGCATACATTTCTTTTGACTTTTAGTACGTATTGCAGCTGTTAAGAAGTATGTACTGTTGCATGTAGTATGTATAAAACTGGGACACACTACATCATAGAAATGCACGTTGACCTTTGACCCTCTTGGTCACTTCTGTCGCAATCCGTAGCGCGACATTTTAAGTAAAAAGAAAAAGAATGCGATTTGGAATGAGTACACTTCCTTTTAAAGCTTCTTCTTCCTCCTTTTGTGGGCGGAGCATCAACTCTCCTGCCGGCTCAGTCGATGTGACTTCAGCTGCTGAGGATTGTGGGTCAGAACATCCAGAGTATCACGCTGACCTGCAGAATAAAACCTGATGTAGCAGAACATCCTGGTACTTTTAGTATACTACATTAACATACTATGTACTGGGACATACTGAACCTGTTTTACTTCATGCCACGCTACAGACCAAGTGGGTCAAAGGTCAACGTGCATTTCTATGATGAAGTAGTGTGTCCCAGTTTTATACATACAACATGCAACAGTACATACTTCTTAATAGCTGCAATATGTACTAAAAGTAAAGATAAATAGCATGTGATTCTGAACACACAACATATCTCATCTGTCCTGAAGTCTTTATGAGCCTTTAAACTAATGTTGTTCATCAGCGTTCATGCAGGCCGGAGATGACGTCGGACCATCCACAGATACGACATCCTCAAATAATCACTTTTTCTTTATCTGGTTCATAATGAAATTACAGTTTTCTTGGAAATAGAAAATTATCAACCAGCAAAAACAAAATGTTCAAATCTTCTGTCCCTTTTTGGGGTTTTTAAATCCTGTTTCAAAGCCACAAATTCAGCTGGAGAAACAGTGGCTGTTGTCGAGCTGGTTGAGAGAATGTGAGGAGAGATGCAGCAAAGCAGAAGGACCCGACCTATTTAGAGATTTTGCTTCGTTTACCCTTTTTTGGTTGTTGTTGACTGCATATTTCTGCCTGACTTCTGGCTCCATACTAAAAAATCTACAGCACCCTTTACTGACCGGTTTCCACTGTAGTAACCGAGCCCTACCGGCAGAGGGCGCGCCGCCTTCGCAGGATACAGCGTGTGTTATGTAGGTCAATAGGAACCTTCACCGAGGCCGTCTGGTGAGCTTCACATCACATCATGTTTTTATGTTTTAACTCTCAGGTTTGAATGAAGTCATTAAATCTGAAAGTGTTGATGTTCATTCTCCCACATTTACTGTTTCTGCTAAAGTTTCCTTCATCCACATTTTTATCTGGAACTCTCATCGTTCACATAATTTACCAAAAACTTTAAATGTAAGTTTTTCTTGCTGATCTTCTGTCTCTCTAGATGAAAAATAAACCGTTGTCCCCCCCCCCCTGTTTTATAGGTTTAAACACTGAACCCTGACATCCTGCTCGGTGTGTATGCACGCGGCTCCCCTCCGTCACTCGGTGCGCTCCCGGTGCGCTCCCGGTGCGCTCTGCGTCTCACTGAAGTTTCCTGCAGACGAGCGGCGCGCCTCAAACATCCGGCCGCTCCGAGGACTGACAGAGAGGAGGAACATGCTCCACGAGCGGATCTCACAGCTGACGTCCCCTGCCGGTGGACGGACCGAGGGATAGACGTGGAGGAGAGCGCGATGCTGCCAGAGCACCGACCCGTGAAGCGACGGAGGACAACGCGCTGAGAGCGGATCTCTTCAGCCAGGCTTCTTCACAGCACCTCGGCGGCGCTCCGCGGGAGGAGAGACACCGGGGCGACGGAGGACCGAGCAACGGGAGGCGGGAAAAATGCTCAAAGTTTGGCGTCTTCAAGTGCGACGACGCAGCAGCTGCAGAACATGAGCCGGAATTAAAGGAAGGATGCATGCCGCGTGGGACATATGTGTGATTCTGCAAACATACATCATCTGCACTTCATCAGGTAAGCAGGAAGAAGTCCTACAAACATGAAGACATAACAGCATTATTAATCAGAGAATCAAAGCTGGATGTCACATAACATGGAGTTTATGGACATATGATGCTAACTGAAGTCACAATTTAAACTGCGGGGATATTATCGATATTTAATGACTTTGATGCAGGTGATAAAACAGACACGCGCTCACCTGCCCATCAGGTAAACCATCACCATCATTATCTGCGCGTGCTATAAAGTATTGACGAGTCAACAGGCTGTTTGCATAGAGACACACTGGAACACATCATGCACACTCACACTCAAGTGCACGTCATATGAGTGATACAGTAGGCGGCACGTGCCCACACAGGCTGCCTGAGACAGGTCTCACTGGGAAAATTAATAGTTAATGAATATCAGTCAGTGTGTCAGAGAGCTGATCAACCCCATCATCATCTTCATCATCACCTTCATCATCATCATCACCTTCATCATCTTCATTATCATCACCTTCATCCTCATCACCTTCATCATCAGCTTTATCATCATCTTCATCATCATCATCATCACCTTCATCATTTTCATCATCACCTTCATCATCATCATCACCTTCATCATCTTCATTATCATCACCATCCTCATCACCTTCGTCCTCACTTTCATCCTCATCACCTTCATCATCAGCTTCATCATCATCATCATCATCAGCTCCATCATTACCTTCATCATGACCTTCATCATCAGCTTCATCATCAGCTCCATCATCAACTTCATCATCACCTTCATCATCATCATCATCTTCATTATCATCACCTTCATCCTCATCACCTTTGTCCTCACTTTCATGCTCATCACCTTTATCATCAGCTTTTCATCATCATCATCATCATCATCATCATCATCATCATCATCATCACCACCATCATTTTCATCATCACCTTCATCATCTTCATTATCATCACCTTCGTCCTCACTTTCATCCTCATCACCTTCATCATCAGCTTCATCATCATCTTTATCATCAACTCCATCATCACCTTCACCATCACCTCCATCATCACCTTCATCATCATCTTAATCATCAGCTCCATCATCACCTTCATCATCATCTTAATCATCAGCTCCATCATCACCTTCCTCATCATCTTAATCATCAGCTCCATCATCACCTTCATAATCACCTTCATCATCATCTCCATCATCACCTCCATCATCGCCTCCATCATCAGCTCCATCATCACCTCCATCATCACCTCCATCATCAGCTCCACCATCACCTCCATCATCACCTTCCTCATCACCTTCATCATCATCTTAATCATCAGCTCCATCATCACCTTCCTCATCATCTTAATCATCAGCTCCATCATCACCTTCATAATCACCTCCATCATCATCATCTCCATCATCACCTCCATCATCGCCTCCATCATCAGCTCCATCATCAGCTCCATCATCACCTCCATCATCAGCTCCATCATCACCTTCATAATCACCTTCATCATCATCTCCATCATTACCTATATCATCAGCTCCATCATCACCTCCATCATCAGCTCCATCATCACCTTCATCATTAGTGATGGAGGGTTCCTCTCTGATTTCTACGGAGGCCCCGGAGGGTGACGGTTCCCTCGGAGCCACATGTCTGTTTGCTGCCAGCTGTTCGGGTCCAGTCGTCGTGTTCTGGTCCAGTTGAAGGAAACACTGCAGAGACAGGAAGCACAGATGATGTGACACTTCATATGGTTTTCATCTTAAAAGGCAGATGTCAGACAGGATTCATCTGCTCCGTCTGCTGTGATGTGAACATGTGCTTGTTGTTGGGACTCTGTGCTGTGATGGAGGTTTCTACCTGTTACTATTCAACAGTTCACGTTACAACCATTAAAAACTAACATTATTTTACCAACCCAAAGTCTGAAGGTAGCTTCTGCACTTATTCTGCACTGAAGGGGAAAGTTAATGGAAACGACTCGGAGCTCCGAGCGACACAGTTCATGATTCATGATGGTTTCAGATCTGGACCAGGTCTGATGGGGTCTGGAGGTGAAAACACAGCGTAAAACTCCCTTTTTTTTTTTTCCTTTTCACAAATAGAATAAACATTTCACAAATCAGAAAAACTGTGCTCCAACACAGTAGATTTTTAATCAGAGCTGATTCCTCGTACGATTTTGTCCATCTGATGAACTCTAATGAGATGCAGAGAATACGCAGAGCTCCTCTCTGATCATCTAGTCCAGGTTTGACCTATTTAAGTTCAGTGGTTATAAATCTGAACCAGGTTGCATTTTTACTGCTACAATAAAAGGTTCACAGATTTGAAAGTGCGTTTTCGGGTTTTATCTGAAATGTTTAAGACAGTTTTAGAACAATAAGAATTCACTCAAAGCTGGAGGATTCCTCTGAAGGGCTGAATCAGAAGCTAACTTTAGCATCATTAACTAAAACACTGTTGGAGATTGACTTTTAAAATGAATGTGAACTAATGCATCACAAAGTGTGACATCATGTCTCCATCCAGTGTTTCTTTTCCCTAGAAGTGGATTTATGTCATGGTTTGAACTTTGTTTTGTGTTTCCTGTTTTATTTTGAAAACCGCATGTCTCTTCCTTCCTTTATGTTTGTTTTCCATACCTGTTTTTTTTTTTTTTTTTGGCCTCATCAGCACTATGTATTTAGCTCCGCCTCTTCCTGTTGCGTCCGGCCTGTTCTGTGTGTTCTCCTGGAGTTTCATCGTTCTTCCTTACTATGAGTTTCATTTGGAGCATCTTGCTGTTTTAACGTTGCGTTCAGGTTCGGCTGCTGGTTAGCTGATGTTGGACTTTAATTGTTGGACTGTTGTGTTGCTGTCTGTTGTTTTCCTGTCTTGTGTTTGAGTCGGACCTTTAACATGTAGAACCTGAAGTGGACCAGAGGGAACTCAAAGGTTGTGTGTGACCCTTCTGGGCTTCTGTATTACTGATCCCAACACAGTCACACACCAGCTGTGGTTCATGTTGCTGCAGGTTAATAATGATATGAAGTTTCACATCTATCATAAAATGAGGTGGCAGCTAGCGTAGCATACATTAGCAAACATTAGTGGAGGCCGGTGTGACGTGTTCTTCTTCAGTCCTGGTTTATGTCCTGGTTCTGTGGGTTTATCTCTGGTGCCATCCATCTCACCAGAACCTCCAAGTCTCTGAGTGATGTTTTGACATGCTAATATTGCTCTGCTGGGTAGATGCAGTCGTTATTAATCACGCTCGTTGTCAGAACTACAACTTCTGCGGTTTGTACTGAAAGTTTCTTTTGAACCAACTCACTGAGAGACGGATCGTTAACTTGTTCAGGAGCTGATTGTGACTCTCGTCAAACTGCATTTGAAATGAGATCCAACCACAGACAGGATATAAAAGTGTTCGTAGCTTCAGGTCTGTAAAATGGTTCTGATCCAGAAGTGTCTTCAGCTGCAATACCAGCGAGTGCCACTAGAGGTCGGCTCCAAAAAGCCTCCGGCTCCATAGACTCCCATTCAACTTCTCTCATCAAATCCAAAGTGAATAAAATGTGTCCATCAGTTATCTCGGTGTTGTTAGCTAAAGTCACTCCTTCTTATTAGTTTTCTGGAGGTCCATCTGAAAATAATCCCTCATTCATTAGAAAAGAAGATTCAAGAAGACCTGTTTTTGGGGGCGTGTCTGTTTGATTGACAGGCCTGAGGTGCAGTCAGGTTACAGCTATCGGTGGGCGGGACGTAGTATCGTCAGGTTTCCAATCAGATCAGTCAGATCCACCGCTGGCTCCTCCCCCAGCTCGTCCAAATATGGTCACTTCCTGCTCCAAACCGCTCCGAACTAACAAGATGGTGACGGACAGAATCTGAACTGGAGGATTCATAACGTTCACAAATCAACGATGACATCACTGATGGATGATGACATCACTGATGGTTGATGGTTGCAACCAATCAGAGAATATCTGAGCGATGCGACCAAATCTGTACGACGTCTCGAGCCGAAGAGAGTGATTGAAGCAGGCAAAACTAATTCGTGAGTTAACGTTGAAGCCTCCGGTTAGTGTCAGATCATTTATTCGTTAAACCCAGCTGGTTCCTGTCCAGACCTGAGGACTCATCCTGATGTGGATGTGCTGTCAGTGTGAAGGATGCAGGTCAGTGGAGTAAATGATGGACTGAAACCTTTTCTTCAGCTCAGTGAGCTGCTTCCTGTTTCTCCCTGAATGTGTGCAGCATGTCAGAAGCGGTGCAACACGTCCGGATGTTCCCGTCACATCCCGGCGGCTCCATTTTAATTGTGCTGCTGCAGGTCGGATGTTAGCGGAGCTGCAGCTTCGGGCCTGAAATACACAGGACACGGATGTGGAGCGTCCACAGGGACTCGCTGCGTGGGTCACACATGACCAAGTCTCCACCACGACCTACATGTAAAGAGGAATTCATCATTAATGCAGTTTTATGAGAAATCAAGAGATCCATTTAAAGTAGTCGACTGATGATGGATAATTATTTGTTTCCAAAACTGTAATATCTCTGACATATTATAAAAATCTGCTTTTAAATTAGTTGTCTAAATTCCCACTTTGAGGTTAACAGCTTTGTTTTTAACGGAAACCAAACCAGAGTGATTTAGATTTAGATTTTGCACTCAGAGAATCGTGATGAATTATTCAGACTGAACACTTCAGGTGTCGGCGTGTTGCTGCTGTCTGAGTTTAACGGAGGGTTGCTTTTGTGTGTGTTGGTGTGTTGGACAGGCCGGCTGTTTAGAGGTGTGTCAGAGAGTGTGTGTGGATCTACAGGTGAGACCGCAGGCAGTCGGATCAGGACACCAGTTTTTGTCTTTTCCAAATGAAGGTGCAGCAAAACATTGTGAAATGAGCCTGATGAGGAATAAAGATGGAGATGAGTTGTTGGGAATTGTGTGTGTGTGTGTGTGTGTGTGTGTGTGTGTGTGTGGTTATTTTAACGAACACACACTAAAAGGAAAAGTGTCGGATGTCGCTAGATTCGGAGACAGTCGAGGTCGCCTGCTGCGTTTGAGGACACGTATAATGTGGGAACTCTCGGTTCTCATGCTCACAGCACGATCAGACAGAGAAACTCTGTAAAGTTAACTTTAGTACATGTTGGCAACGACAGGACACCAGGCTGTCTTCCAGATTGATTCACTGATGTTTGGGACTTAATGAAAGGAAACCTCTGAGTTACAGAGGCAGATTGTTTCTCATCATCACATGACGGCAGCGTTCAGGAGAGCTGACCGTGTCCCTGAGGACGCAGAGGAAACGACGGCTGGCAGGATCCAGAGTCTGTTCTGGAATAAAATCTCTTCTGGATTTTAGGATCATATGAGATTACAGCTGTTTGTTATATAAATCATATAAACATCAGATGAAGTTGCTGTCGCAAAGTTTCATCTCTTGTTCTGTGATTTCCCTCCTCAGAGTACATGGTGGTCAAGTGATGTTGTTTCTGGGAAACAAATATTTTACTTTTCTGTACAACTTCTGTTCTTCTGTTGACAACATTTTTTTTCCGGAAAAATCGTGGGAATTTACAAAAATGTAAAGCTCTGGCAAATTTGCGTTAATTATTGTGATCACGAGATGACGACTTCCTGGACAGACATATTATTCTATTTAAATGTGATCTGCGGTTGCAGTTTAGCTGCATCACAATGTCATTTCTTTAAAATAAGGCAGCTGGGAAATAAAAATGATTTAATAGAAACAGAAATCAATATTTTTTCTTTGGACAAACATTCATTTCACATTGTGGCTTTAATTCTGACTTTATTGAAACCTCCTCTACAGCATCAGAATCCCTTTAGAGAAATAAATCCCCTGTAATGACGTGAGTGACGGTTTCATGTGTTCGTTGGTCTCAGCGTGTTCCTGACGGTCTTTTCTTTTCCTGCCTCGCCTCTTTAATGAGTAAAAGTAAAAATGATGTTTTGTCTGACTGAAGACCTGTTTTCTGTGTTTCCATGTTTCTGTCTGCAGCTCAGCCGATCACGTCCAGGCTCGATGCGGGTTGGTGGGCGTACAAGGACGTGGTCCAGGGCAGCTTCGTTCCAGGTAACAGGCCACGCCCACCTCAGACATCACCGCTCAAAACCCACACATGCTCACAAATGTGAAGACACTTTGTGTTTTTTGTTTGTACGTGTCCACGTCGGTGATACACCCAGAGACATTATGTTTTCAGGCTGTCCATCCCTCTGTCCCGCTGTCCCTCCGTCCCGCTGTCCATCCTTTGCAAAAGCATTCACTTCACACCAACAATCAACTGATATGATTTTGGTTGTCAAAGGTCAAAGATCACACTGACCTGTGAATGTGATATTTCAGGACCGCCTGCATTTCTTTGAATTACTTTGACTCAAAGATGAACTGATTAGAATTTGAGGGTCAAAGGTCACTGTGATACTTATTAAATCTTACAAGTTCATTTTTACAAGTTTTACCTTATTTCTAATCTTATTTTCAACCTTATTTTTATGTTTGTGTGCCTGTTGATGGGTTTGCCTCCGTGTGTGTGTGTGTGTGTGTGTGTGTGTGTGTGTGTGTCACTCTGATCCGAAGCACTCTGGGCTGCAGTCTTGTTTGAAAGGTTTTTATATATAAATAAATCTGTTGAGTTGAATGACCTCACAAAAACACGGTTATGGTCATCCCTCAATAATTCATGCTTTAATCATGAGAATATTTTAAAGATCCAGTAGGATGAAATGATTAGTTTCTCATTTAAAAATCATCTCAGTACATTTTTCTCTCCTCTCCTCTGATTGGTTGACTCTTTTGTGACTGACACATGTCCAGACTAATCACAGGTTTTCTTCCTGACTTGGTCGCTCCGCTGCAGAATGACCGCTCTGTGTTTTCTTCCACATTAAAGGCTGAACAGCAGGCCGGGCTGGGGACAGACCTGTAACATCGCTGAGTTTGTGACATCACAAACTTACAGAGGTCCAGAGAGCACAGTTGCTGAATACAGGTTCTGTGCATCTGTGGAAATGTATACAGAATAAGACCTTGAAGAAATTTGAAAAGAGTTCAATATGTTGCAGCATGATAACTGTCTGTGTTTGACATGTTGATCTGAAGCTCTTTATTAGAACAGATCAGTTATGTAATGAGATCTCTGGATGACTGTGATACTGAAGGAAACCTGATGATTCTCAGGGAACTTCTAGAGTTACAAGAAACTTGTTTATTGTTTTATAACAATAGTTTTATTTTTTGGTGGACATGAGAGACAAAAATATCCTCTGTGTGAAAGTCTTCCTGAATGCAACAGCATGTGCATCATATCTATGCACACAATAAACGGCAGAAGAGGTGACGCTTTAAAATTGGAAAATGTAAAATGAAGGTCTTTGACTGAGCTGCAGATTCAGTTTGATTGGAATTTATTTTCACAATTTAACGTAACTCAGATTTACATTGTTAATACTCAACAAACATTCTAGACTGCACGGTGTAGAGATTATAGCTTCCATAAAAACGAGGCCTGTTTCTTTATAAATTTGTCCCTTCAGGAAATTGCGATTGCAATAATGAACACAAATTCAAGCAGTATTTGCAGGAGGTTTAAATTTGTTAACTTTCCCGCAATCTTTCTAAAAAAACATCATCATCAGAATATGTGCTGAAAGTATTAAAAACATAAACTAAATCTTTTCAGACAAATCTCTTTTTAATACCAACAATAACTCCTCATTTCCAATCAGAAAGTCTCTGCTCCTGTTTTCATCACCAAATAAAACTCTGTTCACCGGAGGAAACCGGAACTAGAGGAGAAACAGGAAGTGACGGGGTTTGTGGGAACTGTGGTCTTCACATTAAAATGATCTGATTAAATGTTTCTGATCAGAGGAAGTGATTCCATATTACTGGATGTTAAATGAGTTTTATCGACACGTCCAGTTGTCAGAGACGTCTCTTTGTTTGTTTCATCCAGCAGGTCTATGTGTTGAATGAACATGAATTAAACAGCATCTAAAGCTCTTATTTTGACAGCTGATGTAGTCCTTGTTTCTATATTCCAGTCACAGACGGTCTGTTCTAGAAACATACACAGCTTTTAGGACCTTTTAGGAGCTTTATTTTAAACTTTTATCCCCACGGTTCTCTAAATTCAATAAATAAACATAAAAAAGATTAGAACTAAAATATTTCTATGATGTGCAGCATGATTACTATCACAGGAAGTGATTACAGATTTACTCCTTTATCAGGTAGGCTTAAAAAAAAAAATTGCATTTCTCTTTCTCGACTTGCAATTTTTTTCTAATTCCTGCAATTTAACTGCAAACAATTCACTTGAAACTCCACAAATTACATCGACATTTCAGAAAAAAATCTGCTGCAGGGTTCAAACATTTTTGATCGGAACAATCCCAAAACAACTCAGTGAAATCCTGGAGGGACTGATTAGTGTTGGTCGTACTGGATGGATGTGCAGAAAACAAAGTTACAGCAGTCACAGACAGTATGATTAGAGTTGCGATATGATGAAGGTGAGGGACACAAGACGTCTTCCTCTCTGTAACTCTGCATGTGTAGAAGGGAGCCAAGATCATTTTATAATTATTCTGAAATCAGTCAGACTTTCATCCTGCACACGTCTGCTGTTTAATGCTGCATTTCCTGTTTTAGACTGAAACATTTACAAATGTGTGTGTGTGTGTGTGTGTGCGCGTGTGCGTGTGCGTGTGTGTGTGTGTGTGTGTGTGTGTGTGCGCTGACTTTGACTCCGCCCCCCGTCTCTCTCTGCACCTTTCTTCCTGCTCTGAGTGCTGTGCCAGCAGAGCAGGAACGTCTGCTTCAAGCTGTTTTTGGAGGATGAAGTGGGAATACAGTCAGCAGAAAGAGAAACTAGAATGGTATTAATGTCACCGAGTGTCATCTTGTGCTCGTATTTGCTGTGATCGCCTCTGCCGCCACATGAGTCTCTGGGATTGGCTGAGGTAAGAGGGCCGGAGCTGTGGGTGTTTCTCAGAGAGATGGGTGTCTGCCAGCCGGGAGCACCAACAGAAATCTCTGTTCCCTCCCTCCTGAGATTACTGAGATGGCCCGCGGCAGTTTCTGGAAGCACAAATGATGCAACTCTGCTGCTTTGTCATAAACACAGTGGAGCTCAGAGTGATGGAAAAGAGGAGGAGGAGGAGGAGAGGAGTCTGGCAGGGCCTTTGTGGTTCACCCATGAGTTATTACTTTGGCACCATAAAATATAAAACTAAATCTAACACAGATACAGTATGCAGCACCGATGCTGTGGAACAATGTGGAATGTTTGGCAGGTGGAGACAGAAATGACAAAAATGAACAGAAAAATACGCAACAGATTTGATTCTCCATGATGACAACCAAACGTGTCGTGTGTAATTCCCCTGAGTGCTTCCTGAGCAGGAGCCACCCCGAGATACAATCGCATGCAAAAGTTTGGGAAAATTAAATATATTGAAAACAAATATGGGAATAATTTGCTGTTTCAATTTAAAATATCAGTATAATTCCAATAATCTGTTCAAATGTAATGCTGACTAAATATTGCATTTGGTCAGTGTGGGAGTGTTTTGGTGAGTTACATGAATAGTGTAATCGTTTGTCTGTTTAGTATTGGTCTGACAAAGCTGTTTAGTTATTGGATCGTAAAATGGTTTATACCCATCGAATTACAAGAATCTTAGCTTTCCACAGACATTTGGCATGAGTATATATGATCCCCTTTAACTCCGTTGATGGAAGGTTGGTGCCGTTAAAGTTTTGATGGCCCACGGATGGTCTGCTAAGGTAGTGAGTTGAGTTGAGTGAACTTTTAGCAGTTAATTCATTTAACTGAATCAAACCAGAACAACTCACATTTACAAGGGCTGAAAAAAACGCACAAAATTTGACATTAACATTAATTGCAAAAACACTGTTGGGACATAGTGTTTGCTACTGTGTCGGCTGTTAAACAGGATAAACTGTGTATAAACAAAATAAAAGGTCCCACAGCCTCCATGAAACAACTCGTCATCCACTCGGTCCGATCACAGTTGGAACCAGTAGAAGAACTGCAGGTTGAACTCTTTTATCACTGTTTAAATTAGCATTGAGCTAACTGGAAGCGAGTCGTTTTGAGTTTCTGATGCTCCGCCCATCGAGCGTGCCTCGTGTGCATTAATCTGACCAGTGTGGGAACAGGCGATGTAAAACTCTGTGTACTGTGAGAGAGATTTATCTGAAGGTTTAATCAGTATTGTTTGAACTGTTGTTCATTTATTTATAAAAAAAATCACCTACTTTAGCTGTACGTTAATAAAAGATTAGTTCATGGTACATTTAAATTTATAAACCTAAAGAAACCTTAATACATCGAAGTGTCCGTGTGGTATACATATTGATTTATTGAACAGGGGACATTTCAGGCCTCCGTCCTCGCTGTCCTGTGACGTGTAGACTCGTCTGTCGGTCGTTTCCCGTCTTTCTGCCTTTCTGTGCGTCAGGTTCATCCTCCAGTTGTACACTTCTTATGTATATTTGATTACATCTGTGTCGGCTGGTCTCCCCGTCTCCTTTCATCTTCTCCCCCTCTTTGCCTTTATTCTCTCTTATCTCTTCTGCCCTCTCAGCTCTCCTCCTCCATCTTTCCTCTTTATTTGTGTCTGGTCCACTTTTCTTTGCCTCTTCCCTCTCTCTCTCTTTCTTCCCCCTCCGTCTCCCTCCAGCACCTCCTCATCTCGTCCCCAGCCGCCCATCCTTCTCCCTCTCTTTGTTATCACTCTTATTTCTTCTCTCCAGCTCACTCTTCCTGCCAGCTTGAATGGCCGCGATGTGTTGCTATCATTCATTTGAATTTGTTGGCATTTCGAAGCCCATTTGGAGCCCCGGAGGAAATCTGGGCTGCGTGTAGTGATCAGAGATGAGCGATGGCGCTGCCTCCTCTGTGAGCGTTTACCTGGCTGTGAGGACCGGGCAGTGGTTGGACTGTGGTAGTCATGGTAACCTCTAATGTCACAGTGACAGAAACCCTCATGTCAGTTGACACCTTTTCAAAGAGAGACATGAGATAAAGGAAACGACAGTGGGAGCCGGGTGCTCGAAGACGCTGCAAAAACTGAAATCTTAAAGTTTGTAGTAGTTTTCCAAGAGGACGAAATAAGAGTTATAAAAAGAAATTTGCCACAGTAGCAGAAATACAATACATTATTAAAAGGACTCGTTAGTGTAATCTGTTTTTCCAGGACTAAACTTCTTTATAATTAATGTTGCAACTGCTAATGTAATGCACGTGACAGCAGAGGACATGTTGCTGAGTTAATTATCGAGTCAGAATTAAAGATGCATTGAAAGATATGTTTTAAAAAAAAATATATTTATGAGCAACAGTTGCTTTTTTACACAGTCGACCTTTGTGTCATCCAGTGGCTCCGTTGTGGTCTACGACTCATCACAGATGATAAATAATCCCACTGTTTGCTAACGTCGACTGTTTTCTTTTGGTAACAGTAAAAGTGGAGTGACTTTGAGAGTTAAAAAAAAAAATCCAAAACAATGAGCTAAAAGAGAAGTTAAATGATCTTTGTCTGTGGCTTCGTCGACCTTTTCACATTTCATGCAATCTGTTGAGCTGTAAAAATATGAATTAGTGCATCTGTGACAATAGTTTGGACAATGCAATTGTTGCTGCAGAGAAAAAAAAATATCTGTAATTTTTTTTTAAATGTTTTCTGTGACAAAGTGACATCATTCACAGTATAGAGCACTGCAGTGTTTGCAATGTACAGAATAGTGACTTTAACAAATGATACGAAATTAATGCTGAACCAACTGGAGCTGTAGAAAATAATGTTTCATGACGTGAATCAGAGAACGATGAATCCTGGCGGCCTGAGAACATCTTTGGGTTTATAATTCTGGAGCTGAGAGCGCTGATGGAGCGAAAACACATGAATACAACCGCTTAGCCAGCTTTTCATGTGATTATATGTCAGAATATTACTCAGGCTGTAAACAGTGGCATGTTGGCTTCTGTGGCTCGTGTGTGTGTGCGTGGAGTGTGTGTGTGTGTGTGTGTGTGTGTGTGTGTGTGTGTGTGTGTGTGTGTGTGTGTGTGTGTGTGTGTGTGTGTGTGTGTGCGCGCGCGCGCCTGCAAACAGAAGCATATTACAGACTCTCCGTCCTTTCAACTGGTTTATTACGTGTTTAAAGCAGATTTGAAATTCATTAAACTGTTTAAATGTTCCTGTCCTCTACAACGGAGTAAATAAGGTCTGATGTGTTTCTCACACAGAAGAGAAAAATAAATCAAATTCATCTCTGCTGTTGAGATGACCTCATTATGAACACATTAAGCGCTCCGATCATCAGCTGCAGTAAATCCTGTCCTTGGTCTCTGAATCCTTTAAAGATGCTGGTGATTTATTCTGGCTGTAAAGCCTGGATCCTGTTTTCTTCCTAAACTTTGAGTTGCTCTGCGTTCTTGGCTCGGCGCAGCAGACTGAATAAACTGTCAAACTGCCACTCTGCAACACGCACGTTGTCGGCCAAGCATCGTTAGAGGCAGCGGTGTGTGTTGTAGCGACCTCTGAGAAGGATGGAGCAAAAAAACATCTATTTTCGACTCACTGCACGCGGAAGCAGAAAGAACCATTTTTACTAATAATTGTTCTTTTGTTTTGTAAAACGTCAGATGAAGGAAGTTGAGTGTCTCCTGCCAACTCTGCAGTCCGTCGGTCCCGTGAGCGTTTCATTCAGCGACAGCCGCCTGCACATCTTTCTATTTGCTTCTCTCATTGTTTTGTTTTCGTTTGAATTGGTCACAATGAGAATAAATATCAAGCAAATGCAAATGAAGTGTAGTGAGATGTGGAGGACGTTTGTGTTCGTGCGGTTTCTCTCGTGTTTCTGCCGCCTGGTCGTGAGAGCGAGGAGCTGAACGGACCGAGGGAGTGTGAGCGGCGGTGATGAAGAATGGAAGAGCAGCGAGAGCTCAGGGGAGCTGGCCTTTCCTCCTGATCGATCTCACAGGCTCTCATGGTGTGTCTTTGTGTGCGTCCACTGCCGGCCTTAAAGTGAGAGGGGGAGTGAAAGAGGGGATGAGGAGGAAGAGGAGGAGGAGGAGGAGGAGGGAAGCTCAGGGGATCGAGACGGTCCACCTATCAGCTCGCTGCAGCAGCAACAGCCACAAGGCGATTACAGTCAAATTTAACAACGAGGGAAAATGAAAGACGACTTTTTATAATGTTGCACTTTGGTTCACATTTACCATTTTTGAAAAATCTGATGTCTCTCAATCAGTCTTCTTTCTATGATATACGATGTTTGAATCTCCTTTCTGGACTGGTTTCACTTCTCTGAACATCCTCACAGCACTTCTGAGCAAGTCTGAAGTCTTCATAATCTTGGTTTACCTGTAGGACTGTATGAGGCTGTAGTTTGAGCTACAAATATGTCAGAACCAACCATCATCCATCAGTGAGGTCGTCGTTGGTTTGTGAACGTTATGAAGCCTCCAGTTCAGATTCTGTCCGTCACCATCTTGTTAGTTCGGAGCGGTTTGGAGCAGGAAGTGACCATATTTGGATGAGCTGGGGGAGGAGCCAGCGGTGGATCTGACCGATCTGATTGGAAACCTGACGATACTACGTCCCGCCCACCGATAGCTGTAACCTGACTGCACCACAGGCCTGTCAATCAAACAGACACGCCCCCAAAAACAGGTCTTCTTGAATCTTCTTTTCTAATGAATGAGGGATTATTTTCAGATGGACCTCCAGAAAACTAATAAGAAGGAGTGACTTTAGCTAACAACACCGAGATAACTGATGGACACATTTTATTCACTTTGGATTTGATGAGAGAAGTTGAATGGGAGTCTATGGAGCCGGAGGCTTTTTGGAGCCGACCTCTAGTGGCACTCACTGGTATTGCAGCTGAAGACACTTCTGGATTGGAACCATTTTACAGACCTGGAAGCTACGAACACTTTTATATACGTTGTATGCTCTGTTCACGTTAACATTTGCTCTCTGAAGGGCAGACCAATCAGAGACCAGTGGGTGTGGCTAAGTGTGATGATGTTGAAGTCAAGCGTTTCTTTTAAATGTAGTTGGAGTGGTAGTAGAGCAAACCTGTAACTTTGAAATTACAGGCACAAACTATTGATTTAGTTCCACTGCAGTTATCGCAATAAAACTTAAAAAAAAAACACCTACAAGCTAAAATTAAACAAACTTGATTGAATTTTGTTTAAATACTCACAAATAGGAACATGCAGATGGCCTCTGTATCTAGAAAAGAACATTTAAATTTGTATCAGTCATGAACAGGTGTGCTGTCTGCTTTCTACAGTTTGACTGCTGAAGGAATCTGAGCTGTAACATGAAAACTGCAGAGAAGTCCCTGGTGGAGAAAACATCAGCTAACTCAGGCCTGGGACTGCTTTTATTGGTCACATGATCCTGTTCTTGCAGCTGTCAGTACATCTCCGGTTGTGTGTGTGTGTGTGTGTGTGTGTGTGTGTGTGTGTGTGTGTGTGTGTGTGTGTGTGTGTGTGTGTGTGTGTGTGTGTGTGTTTAGATAGCCTGGTGTTTCAGACCCACATTCCCTGCATGGCTCTCTGGGTCTGGACTCGCTCCACAGGGATGTTTGCAGTTGTTGCTTCCTGTTACGCTCAGACTTCGGGTTAGTGTTGAAACTATCGGAGCGGCCTCTAACCAATCAGAATGCGCCGAAACGAACCGACAACCACCACCGCCGCAGCAATTATACTGTCAGAAAAAAAAGCTTAACCGTGAATGTGATGGCTGGCTGGTGGAACCTGTTTGTGTCACACGTCGTTCAGGTGTTCATCGAATTGTTCGCTGCTTTGTTCTGGAAGAAATCCAAGCTGAATGTAAGTGTGTCTCCCAGTTGAACCTGGTGCAGCGGAGGATGCTGGGAGATGGCGGAGAGCCCAGTAGACACAAAGAAAAAGGAGTAAAAACAGACTGTATCACCTCCAGAGAAAGAACTTTATATGTCACACCTCCTGTTATTTGTGTGTTGTGAAGACGGGGGCGTGCATCTGTACACCATGTGACAATGCTGTTTTATTTAGTGAGTGTGCTCCGTGCTGAGTGCGTGTGTGTGTGTGTGTGTGTGTGTGTGTGTGTGTGTGTGTGTGTGTGTGTGTGTGTGTGTAAGTGGTTATTTCTGTGTCTGTGTGTTTGGGGTATAATATCACGGCTCAGGGTTGTTATTTGTGTGTGCAGCAGAGTAAGTAGGACACCAAGTTAGTGATCAGAGGAGCCTCAGCTGTACACACACACACACACACACACACACACACACACACACACACACACACACACACACACACACACACACACACACACACACACACACACACACACACACACACACACACACACAAACACACTGCTCTTATCCATATATTTTTCCTCTTCGTCATTGTCATGCAGTTTCCCTCTTTCTTCATAAACTCGCTCCCCCTCGTGTCTCGAGAGAGAAGAGAAAGAGGAGGAACGAAAAAGAGGAAGAAATAAAGAGAAGTACTAAGATCAGAGAAAGAGGAGGAGGAGGAGGAGGAAGAGGGAACTACATTCCTCCCACGGAGTAGATATGAGCAATTTCAGACGGACTAAAGGACACGGGGCCGCTGAGACAGGAGTGTGAGAGAGAGAATAAAAGAGTGTGTATGGGATCACAGAGGAAGAGGCGAATTAAGTTATGATACTCCATCTCAATAATCTCTTGATAATATTACACATCCACATTCCCCACGCCTGACGGCCGCCTGCTACATTTCTTGCAATTACTCACCGCGGTAACGACATTAGAGCTAATGCTGGCAGTGATTATGGCAGCGCTGCTATTTGTTCTGATTTAGCCGGGCCGCCGCGGGCTGCCGTCGTGACGACCACGTGCTCTCCGGGACGACGTGTTTCCGTCGTTACTGATTCCAATGGGCTCATTATGGCTCTAATGCAGCAGGGCTTCGATGGGATGAAGACCTCGCCGGGTAAAGAGTGTCTTTTTCAGGTGGCTTATCGGAAACAGGTCCTTTCTGTGAATGAGCAGGTGGGTATGAGAATTGAACCCGTGACCTTTCTATAACCAAAGGTTTATAAGTTCTGTTTAACCAAACAATTTGATATGGTAAAAGGTTAAGTCTGAGGCTCCACCCTCTTTCATATATCCAGAGAAGAAAAGCTGGTGGAGCATGTTAAACATAAATTACATATACAAGTATGTATTACAAAATAATTACAATCCCGTTTCCCAAAAAGTTGGTTAGCTGTGTAAAATGTAAATAATAACAGAAGGGGTTGTTTTGCAAATCACACGAACCAATATTTAATAGCAAATAGACCAAAGACAACATATCAAATGTTGAAACTGAGAAATTCTGTTTCAAAGAAGTTGAGACAGGATCAACAAAAGACTGGAAAAGTTGTGTAAAGATAAAAAAAAAAAAAAAAAAACACCTGATGGAACATCTCACAACTAATAAGGTTACCATGGCAACAGACCAGTAACATGATTGGGTGTAAAGAAAACAAGCGGTTGCCTGAAATGAAAGAAAATGTATTTTTTAAAATCTTTTTATAACTTACATTGTTAAAGATAAATCCTGTATACAACTGTAATTCACTTATTGATGCTCCTTCATGGCGTTAATAGTGTTGAACTGAGCTGATCAGTCGTGTTTCAGAACAACCCGGGTGGCAGCTCAACGAACTCAGAAGTAATGTTCTCTTGGTATTTGTTGTGAATTTGTTCTCTTCGGGGAACAACAAGGAAATAATCTCAGCAACAACACAGACATCGTAGTGAGGATGTCTGAGTGCTTGAAGACAGAGACGAGTTGAAAATGTTCAGCATCCGACACCTGTGGGACTCATTGAAGTCAGTCAACAGGACGTTTCAGGAGGAAGATGGAGCGCCGTCTCGTCACTCCTCTTTGAGATGACCCCCCTGGTACCGACGCAGGGGAAATGTTCCGCTGCTAATTTCAGATGGTGTGAAGGAACGTCGGGCCAGCCGGTTGCCGGGGGAACCCAAAGGAGAGCAGGATTCACTCACAGTCTGAGGCTCAAAGTGCAGCTCAAAGAGTCCGAGTGGACTGCAGACGTGTGACAGCTGCAGTGGTGGTGAGCTGTCGCACATCTGGCTGCAACGAAAGACTAATTTTGGAACTGGAAATTAAGATGCATGTACAGTGCACTCATTCAGATTGACTTCCGTGTTTACCATTCACTCAGCAACCTTAATGCCTCTATAAACAAGAGGCATCTCACCTGTGTGTTCAGTCATCTTACTGAAGAGCTCCATGTTAACGGAGCATATTCAGTATTTCACTTCCATAAAGTTGTGTCACTCACAACCACAGACTGAATATAAAAGTGTTCGTAGCTTCCAGGTCTGAAAAATGCTTCCAATGCAGAAGTGTCTTAAGCTGCAATACTACCGAGTGCCACTAGAGGTCGGCTCCAAAAAGCCTCCGGCTCCATAGACTCCCATTCAACTTCTCTCATCAAATATAAAGTGAATAAAATGTGTCCATCAGTTATCTCGGTGTTGTTAGCTAAAGTCACTCCTTCTTATTAGTTTTCTGGAGGTCCATCTGAAAATAATCCCTCATTCATTAGAAAAGAAGATTCAAGAAGACCTGTTTTTGGGGGCGTGTCTTTTTGATTGACAGGCCTGTGGTGCAGCCAGGTTACAGCTATCGGTGGGCGGGACGTAGTATCATCAGGTTTCCAATCAGATCAGTCAGATCCACCGCTGGCTCCTCCCCCAGCTCATCCAAATATGGTCACTTCCTGCTCCAAACTGCTCCAAACTAGCAAAGATGGTGACGGACAGAATCTGAACTGGAGGCTTCATAACGTTCGCAAACCAACGATGACATCACTGATGGATGATGGTTGCTCACGAAGAGACAGATTTTTAAAACATTAACAGTCAAATTTAAAACTACAAGCCTGAGATACCTGGATGTTTTCTGCATCTCCCATAATGCAACTATGACAGCAGTCGTCACGGGCTGAGTGGTGCTGCAGCAGGCCAGTAAACTCAACCTCATTCACTCAGTCTGAAGATCGGCTTGTTCTGCGGAGCGTCTGCGACCCAAACCAACGTTTTTACCATTTTTTGTTTTTTTTTCCTTGTTACGGATCGAACTGCAGAGACGGTGTGAAGCCCAAACACAGAACTCCACTGACGGGAGGTCTGCAGTGCGACGTTGTACCATCAGCACCAGTGATGTCTGTGTGTGATGGGTCAGCAGCATACCTCCAGCTGTGGTTTCTACCTCCTCCACGTGTTGCTCTCCTGCAGCTCTCTGCTGCTGACACAGAAATACGCTTCATTTTCTGCATCTGGTGGCTCCTCTGTTTGTTTTCTCCTGCTCTTCTTTACATTTGCTCACCATACTGCAAACAACGTCTCACTGACATCATGACTGTATTTAGACACGGCGTTAACAACTATAGTCACTACACTATCTGATGTAATAACATCTTCTGCATTAGAAGTGAGTTGAGCAGCATGTTGCACCTGAACGTCGCCTGTTTCTGTGAACACAGTGTGTCTCCTGCATCGCTCTCTAACGTCTCTGCTACAGTTCAAAGTCAATTTCAAAGGACTCGGAGCGTCTTAAAGAAGTCTGTTCTTTAGTTTTTTGTTTGTTTTTGTGTGTGTGTGTGTGTGTGTGTTGTGTTTCTACAACACACTTCTTATCTGTATTTCATTGTTCGTGAACATTTACATAAAGAAAACCAAAGCCCTCCTTCTCTTTCCTGCCTCCTTTGAAGAAGTATTGTGTTTCTCTGCCTGTTTGAGCTGTAAATTATCTGCATGTATGTAACATTCCACGTGCACTTGGACATGAGTTCATTTTGATTGATTTTGAAGTGTTTAATGTGGAGTAATGCGCCGGTTGTATTAGCTTGTGTTTGGCAGCTTCCTGCTCTCATGGTGGGAGTGAAGACGTGATGTCATCATGTCAGGGTACATTTAGAAAACATGTTTATCCACGAAACCAGCAGAATAATGTATTCATGGGACCTTCTCAGGTGAACACGGTGGGAGATGGATCGACTCTGTTTCTCTGTGATTGACCCTGTTTTGAAGTTTCTTTCCTTTTCTGAGAGCATAACTTATTAAAACAACTTTTTCTTATTTAATGTGTCCCAGCAGCTTGTTAAACTAAATCTACACTCTTCTAGAAACAACACGGAGGCAGTTTTGTTTCATGTTTGCTCGGTCTTGTTCAGGTAACTGAAGATTTACAGCCACTTTTCCGTTCCTTCTGATTGAATACAATTTACATTTACAAATGACTGCGTATTCAAGTAATTCGTTGTTTGGGCGCAACTTTTGCATCTCGATGTCTGCTTCACTTCTGTTGGTGCAATCAGAGCTTTACAATGTTGTGTTGCCTGCTTGGATGTGTCACCATGTCTGCTTCAAAGAAGTAGAGACTCACTTGTGCCATCCATCTTCTAAAAGTGGAGAGAACCGATGAGGTTGTCTTTGGTTCCATCTTTGAGAAGGAGGACCATTGTTTGTGGTGCACATCAAACATCAACCTCACTTCGTCTGGCCGTTGATTATTGATCAGTGGATGTCCGTATGCTCGGTGTTTCACTCCAAGGTCGGTGCTTATCTGTGGTGGATTTGTGTGCTAGCTTTACCTGCAGCGTTTGACTGCATCTCATCTTCTTTTACTTTGACGGCGTTCCACTCAGAACTTCCTGTCGTCTGTAGTTGTCTTTGTATTGTTCACAGCAGGACGTCTAATCTCACAGCGCCGTAAAGTTTTACCTGCCTGGCAGCAACGTGTTCTTCTGCTCCTTCTGTTGTTTAATGGCGGCTGTCAGACAGCTTTTAGGTGCATTACTGCCACCTTCTGATGGGAGGAACACATTACAACCAGGCGCTGGCAAAAACAGGGGAAATAATGAAGAATGACAGTCGCGCATACTACTGAATTTTTTTTATATTAGAACGACCATTTGAATATTCAAAATTCATGTCCAGCCCTTATCGGACACCCGGTCCTTGCCCAATCTGTCTATAATCCCTATATTATTTATATTCAAGAGGAATGTAGTGAGTGAGGAGCCCACTTACAATTCAGTAACTGTAATTGCTTTGATTTAAAAAAAAAAAAAAAAAAAAAAGTAATTCACTCCATTACTTATTAAGGCCAAAGGAAGTAGAATTACAGCAACAGGTTACAACAGCGTGTCACATTTCCAACCCACATCAGCTGTTATCTGTCATATTGTAATTTCTTGTCTGTTTCAGCTGTATGATGTGTGTGAGGAGGAGCTGGTGAAATGTGTCTGTATCTATTATTACCTACAGAGTACAGAGACTCGGTAGCTGTGGAGAATCTATGAAGTGAGGTTTGTGTTGGGTTTTGAAGCTCCTCTGCGGCCCACCGCTCTGTTACATCACACATCTGCTGATGTGAACAGAGAGCAGAAAGCTGCCTGTAATGTAAAGAGATGCTCTTTAACACGTGATCATAAAACGAGCGCTCTATTACATCACACTTTCTGTAATGCTGATCACCACAGTGATATTGTGCTCCTTCCATACAGTATGTAGGTGTGAATAATAAACACCTGGAGTCCAGGTCTAAGCTGCAATACCATCGAGTGCCACTAGAGGTTCAACTTCTCTCATGAAGTTCAAAGTGAATAAAATGTGTCCATCAGTTATCTCGGTGTTGTTAGCTAAAGTCACTCCTTCTTCTTAGTTTTCTGGAGGTCCATCTGAAAATAATCCCTCATTCATTAGAAAAGAAGATTCACTTCACTTCCTGCTCCGAACCGCTGCGAACATGTGAGCTCCGATCATTATGTGTGTTTTGACTTAAAAGTTACGATCAGACAGAAGAAGTAAAACATTTCATGTCTGATGAGGTCTGACTGAAATGTTGCATTTATAATCAGAAATAATAACTATCATTGTGTGGAGCATTTTTCTGATAAAAGGCAACACAAGCTGAACAATGAAAGGAATCCTGCCAGGAGACAAACAATCTTAGAATTATATCATATTGATCTGATTGGCGAGGCTTTGATCTGATCATCAGAACAGCTGATGACCCACTGACCCCGCCTCCTGGTACAGACTCTGAGATCTGATTGATGTTGCATTGTGGAAGACACACACCTGTTTTCAGGTGAGGTAGCTCACATTGTTAACGCTCTGTATTTCAGCTAATGGCAGGATTTATGAATCGGTGGTTTGAACCTGTTTGAGACACACAGCAGGTCGTTCCTTCTCCACCTGTGAAGCTCAGTTAGTATTATCACTGCTACCAGCTTTACTACTGAGTCATGTCAGCGAGCCAGAGCCAAAGTGTGTGTGTGTGTGTGTGTGTGTGTGTGTGTGTGTGTGTGTGTGTGTGTGTGTGTGCCAGGACACACATTTACCTCTGACCAGTAATTAGTTCGAGCAGGTT
The DNA here is from genome assembly GCF_029030835.1 of Brachyistius frenatus. Lineage (NCBI taxonomy): Eukaryota > Metazoa > Chordata > Actinopteri > Embiotocidae > Brachyistius > Brachyistius frenatus. The sequence goes on from NW_027210867.1 coordinate 372,493, forward strand.
TCTTATTTCCAAACCCTGGCAGTGTAAAATGTCTGCAGTGACGACGCGGTGATGAGTTTTCTGCTGACTGGATTGTTTTGGAAACAGGAAACATGATTATTTAGATGATATGAGGCGTCATGGCCGACATGAACGAAAGCGATGCTGTTAATAAAGGCTGAGCTGCAGTTACATAATTCACAGCCATGCACACAACAATGATCACATCCCACTCACCTCTCTGCTCCTCGGTCCTAAAGACTGAATAGTCCGTGTTATCCTGCAGTTGTTTGTTTCACAATAAAGGCCTGACAGGAACAGAACGAATTATGGACTTCACATTAAAAGCCTGACAGGAAAAGGAAGAATTATATCCTTCACAATAAAAGCCTGACAGGAATAGGAAGAATTATGTCCTTCACAATAAAAGCCTGGCATTTCGAATTTTGTCCTTCGAGTCTCTCAAGGCTTTTAATTAGTTCCAGTTTAATCAACAGTAGTTTAATCACAGTGAAAAACATGCAAAGACAACGTAAACATGGGACGTTCTCGTACACGAGAAGTAGATTACTACACAAGTGTTTTATGAAACGTGAAGGCTTGTTATAAAATAATAAAGCAGTTATAATGTAAACCTGTTTCTCGGGAGGGACATGAAAGCCACCATTTGAGAAACTGAATATTTCACTGCAATGCTTATTTCCACATCATTTTCAGGTTCTAATATTTCACAGGTTATGTTTGTTAAAATGACATGACATTATGTAATCACATCAGCACACATGAAAACCCTCCGATGACGCCCTGTACCTCACTCACAGGCATGATGGGAAATATTTATAGATGAAATTACCACATACATGACATCAGCTATCATGTAGTGTAATGCTGCATTATTGTTTCTGTAAGACGCTGCATGATAGACTGTGTTGACACGTGTTTACTCGTGTTCATGTAGAAGGGATATACAGTATGAATGTTACCTTACAGGAACAACAAGTCAGCTTCAGAATAAAAGATCTGTGTAGCTGTAAAGTTTCATGTCAGAACCATCAGGTGAGAAAAGACGTGAACGTCTACCTGAATCTGTCAGGTTGTGATCAAACGTCGTCTTCTGAGTGAGTAAATGAGTAAATACGAGGATGGAGGTTTGCATATGGATGAGAGAAATTTTCCGAACAATATTTGAACGAACTTCTTTGCATTTTCTTTGGTGTAAAGTCATGAGGTTATTCTGATGTATCGTTGAGGTATCATGTAGTCATTCAGGTGATATCTGTTTCCTGCACAGCACACATCACTTAATGTAGATTTGAAATGAAAATGTGCTTTGACCTTAATGGAAATAAATGTTATTCACTGAAGTCTTTTGGCCACAAACTAATTTTTCCTTTTTTTTTTTTCTAAGATTATTTTCATTGGTATTTGATGCCTTTATTTAACAGTGGAGATACACAATGAGTTAGATATGACAGGAAGTGACGGTCCGGCCGGCCGGGACCCAAAGCAGGGACTCACTGTATGTGGTATGTTGGGTAATCGGCTATCTGGTTGCCAAACAATTTACTTTTACATTTTTCATATAAAGGATCTGTAACGTCGGCCTGATGATGAAAAAAGTGCAGAAATTTGCTGAAATTTCAAAAAGCGATTTTTCAGAAACACTTTGAGAAACTATCGAGTTCATGAGTGATTCAGACACGTGTGGTCAGTTTGGAGATGGATGAAGAGCCGAATGCACATTGTAACTCCAGAAAGAAATATCTCACTAATAATGGTAGGTAGGTAGGTATTTACTTTATTAATCCCCGAGGGGAAATTTTTTCGCTACAGCAGCATACAGAAGCAATAAGATAATAATAGAAATAATAGAATAAAATAATAGAATATAATATAATAATAGAAAAGCAATAAAACGGCAGTAAATAGCAGTAAAAAATATAAAATATAAAATGCACAGTATATACAGTACATTATATATCTATATATATATATTATATACAAACAAACCAAGAAACACAGTCAACAGTGTTATTGTACTGTGATGGATTTTGCCAGAGGTGAGTTATTGTAAAGTCTTATGGCAGTGGGCAGGAATGATCTCCTGTATCTGTCCTTGTGACAGCGGAGCTGGAGGAATCTTTTAGAGAAAGTGCTCCACTGTCTAATACGGCTCAGATGTGGTTTATACCGTGCTGGAATATAGTGTCTGCTTTCTATTCCATATCTTTGTCAGACAGTGCAGACAATATTGGAAATAAGTTGTTTTTTTCTTTGTTCGAGTGATGTAAAAAACCTTGAAACATATTTTCAACGACTTGAAGGCATGTCCGGCACCGAAACAAGTTGTCCACAGTAAAGGTGTGTTTTAAATAAAAGTGCCTTCAAAAGTCAAATGTAAGAAGAAGAAAATGTCCTGAGACGGTTCAGTACTCATCTTTCTGGAGTTTTTTTCCCACTACAATTCACTATTCGGTTTTTCCAGCTTTCTTTGAGCATTGCATTGTGGGAGAATCTTATACTGTGTTCCAGATGACGTCCTTCCCTCAGTACACTAACAGATAGGACTCTTCCATGTCAGGACTCGTTCTGTGTAGTGTTGTCTTAAATCACACTCTGCTGCTCTGCACTGACAGGAAATGACCTCATCATGTGAACACATCAGCCTCCAAAATATCTGCAGCTTTAATTATTTACCCAGAAATCAACATGTTTTTGTGTCCTCTGTTTAACACTCGATAAACACACTGATTCTTCTGTCCAGCAGCAGCAGTGGAGAAGAAACACTTTGTCTTCAGGAACAGCTGCAGCTTCCTCACGCTTTTAATTTGAAAATCCTTTCGTCCCTTCGTCTACTGAGCCAAGATGGCGACTGTTTAGGGTGGAAAGTTTCACACTTCTTTTTTTGGAGCGTTCTGAGTGCTTCATCCTGGTACTTGTAGTGTTCTGCATGGTTCTAATAGTGAGAACATTGATGCACTGAGAATACTCCCATACTATTTATTTTTTTACTGTCAGTTCATTCTGTAGCTGCCCTTAAACAGTATGTGCTGTTGCATGTAGTATGTGTACAACTGGGACACCACTTTACTATCAAAATGTGTCTTGAACTTTGATCTCTTGGCTGCCTCTTCTTCTGCTTGTTGTGGTGTTGTTTTTCTTCCTTTTGTGGGCAGAGCTTCAGCGCCACCAACTCTCCTGGCGGCTCAGTCGATACGACGTCTTTCCCGCTGCAGAGGATTGTGGGTCAGAACAATCAGAGTATCACGCTGACCTGCAGAATAAGACTGGATGTAGTAGAATATCCTGGTACTTCTAGTGTAGTACATTAACATACTGTGTACTGGGACATACTGAATGTTTCTGACGTACTAACGACAGTCTGGTAGTTTGGATACTGGAACACAGGATGTGTCTGTGCTGCACATGACAGCGAAGCAGTGAAGACATGTTTGGCATCGGAGGCGTGTTTTCACGCTGTGAGACGACGACTCAGCAGTTTGTGAGCAAAACAGACGGATTTCATAAACTAAAGCTGAAGATCAGTGACTGAATCAGTTAGAGATTTATGGTAAAATTGTAAAACTCCTTCAGCTGGATTATTGCTTTTAAAAAGATTAAAAATAATATAACATGTCCACTTAATGACTTTTTAATTGGCTGCTTCAATCACAGCACAGTGGACTGGAGCTGCTGTTAGAAACCAGCAGAACAGACAGATTACTTTTAATCAAATTTTACTGCATCTTTTTAATTTGCTGCAGTATTTCTGTCACGGAATCCTTTTTTGCCATCTCTCCCTCCGTCTGTCCGTCTCAGCGTTTCAACCAGTCTCCTCTCCGTCACTGTCTCCTGCTGCTCCATCAGGTGATGGAAGTGAAACAATTTACCATTTGATCCATTAGTCGATTCACAAAAAGCTTTATTTGCTGGTTTTCAGTGCGTGTTATTAATTAGCAATCAATTAATTGGAAAAGCGAGTGATGTGAAAATGTCACCTTGAATTTGGGAAAATTGTGCCATACATATTGTTAATATTTCATGAAGTAGATAAATATTAATTGATGAAATATTAATTAGTTGCAGCCCTGTAAATCTAAATCTGCTGCTCCCATATTTTGCGCCTCTAAACAAGAACATGTTTAAATTTCTACATATTACGTTTGATGTTTTTAGTCCTTTTTAATAATTAAATTGGAACTGATTGTTTAGTTGCCAAATAGCTTCATTAGTCTTGTTGAAACTTTGTTAAAATTCAACAAACATGCATTTTAGAATAAAACAAAACCAATATTTGTACTCGTGTTGTTCTACTCTGAGACAAACATTTACAACCCTGTTTCCCCAAAACCTGGGACAACACAAGGTGTTGCTGGAATCAAACTCAAAATGAGCAAGTTTTTTCATAAAGCAATAACATTTCTCATTTTCAACATTTAATATGTTGTCTTTGGTCTATTTTCACATAGTGGTGTGAAAAAGTGTTTGCCCCCTTCCTGATTTCCAATTTTTTTGCATGTTTGTCACACTTAAATGTTTCAGATCATCAAACAAATTTAAATATTAGCCAAAGATAACAAGTAAACACAAAATGCAGTTTTTAAATGAAGGTTTTTATTATTAAGGGAGAAAACAAATCCAAACCCACATGGCCCTGTGTGAAAAAGTGTTTGCCCCCTCCTGTTAAAACATAACTTAACTGTGGTTTATCACACCTGAGTTCATTTTCTCTAGCCACACCCAGGCCTGATTACTGCCACACCTGTTCTCAATCAAGAAATCACTTCAATAGGACCTGCCTGACAAAGTGAAGTAGACCAGAAGATCCTCAAAAGATAGACATCATGCCGAGATCCAAAGAAATTCAGGAACAAATGAGAAAGAAAGTAATTGCGATCTATCAGTCTGGAAAAGGTTCTAAAGCCATTTCTAAAGCTTTGGGACTCCAGAGAACCACAGTGAGAGCCATTATCCACAAATGGAGAAAACATGGAACAGTGGTGAACCTTCCCAGGAGTGGCCGGCCGACCAAAATTACCCCAAGAGTGCAGCGACGACTCATCCGAGAGGTTACAAAAGACCCCACAACAACATCCAAAGAACTGCAGGCCTCACTTGCCTCAGTTCAGGTCAGTGTTCATGACTCCACCAGAAGAAAGAGACTCGGCAGAAATGGCTGCATGGCAGAGTTCCAAGACCAAAACCACCGCTGAGCAAAAAGAACATTAAGGCTCGTCTCATTTTTGCCAGAAAACATCTTGATGATCCCCAAGTGTCATGAGGTGGTGTTTACCAGGACCCAAATGCAGGCTCACAGACTTAGGTATCGGTTCCAAAATACAGTCTTTATTGCAATAAACAAAAACAAACAAACAAAAAGGCGGTACCTACAACGTCAATCTGCTTCCCAGTCGGGAGGGCAACTCAACCGACAGATCCGGGGAGACACGGCTGGCAGGGCAGCCGGCAGCCTGTCCGCTGGGACAGGACCGCTGGAAGAAACGGAGTCAATAATCCTCTGAGTTGGGAGGGCAACTCCACCGACTGGTGACTCCGACAGGGAGCTCCGCAGGAGGAACAGAAGCCAGGGGAACGGGACGGAGGACAGACGGGTGACTAACAATGAACTGACAATCAGAGGAGTGCAGGGGCAGGGTACATATAGTCCGGGGAGGTGATCAGGGAGATGCAGCACACCTGCAGGTGGTGATCAGGGGTGAGTGGCTGCAGCTGCTGGGACTGGTGAGGGGTGTGGCCACGGGAGGTGAGGAGAGGAGGACACAGAACAAGCAGACAGAGGACTGAGGGGACAAAGGAGGAGAAGGGATCGGGGGCAAAACGGAGGAAAACCGGACTCCTCACACCAAGACTTTTGGGAAAATACTCTGTGGACTGACGAGACAAAAGTTGAACTTTTTGGAAGGTGTGTGTCCCATTACATCTGGCGTAAAAGTAACACCGCATTTCAGAAAAAGAACCTCATACCAACAGTAAAACATGGTGGTGGTAGTGTGATGGTCTGGGGCTGTTTTGCTGCTTCAGGACCTGGAAGACTTGCTGTGATAAATGGAACCATGAATTCTACCGTCTACCAAAACATCCTGAAGGAGAACGTCCGGCCATGTGTTCGTGACCTCAAGCTGAAGTCAACTTGGGTTCTGCAGCAGGACAATGATCCAAAACACACCAGCAAGTCCACCTCTGAATGGATGAAGAAAACCAAAATGAAGACTTTGGAGTGGCCTAGTCAAAGTCCTGACCTGAATCCTATTGAGATGCTGTGGCATGACCTTAAAAAGGCAGTTGGTGCTGGAAAACCCTCCAATGTGGCTGAATTACAACAACTCTGTAAAGATGAGTCGGCCAAAATTCCTCCACAGCTGGAAAAGACTCTGCAAGTTATCACAAACGCTTGATTGCAGTTGTTGCTGCTGAGGGTGGCCCTTTAAAAACTGCATTTTGTGTTTACTTGTGTTATCTTTGACTAATATTTAAATTTGTTTGATGATCTGAAACATTTAAGTGTGACAAACATCCAAAAAAATAAGAAATCAGGAAGGGGGCAAACACTTTTTCACACCACTGTATGGGTTCATGGGATTTACAAATCATTGCGTTCAGTTTTTATTTATATTTTTCACAGAAACAGGGTTGTTTCTAACTTTGTAAACCGTCTCTGAACACTTGAGCAGTTCATCATCTTCATGGATGAAACTCAACAGGATCACGAGTAAAGTTCACGTTAGCCGACATACTGAGAAAACATGTTGGAGAAATGAGTCAAAGCCAGCTGGCATCAGAGCCTGTGAGCGAGCTGGAGCTGTTGCCGAGCCCCACGGCCTTCTGGGTAAACGTCATCTCTCCGGTCGCAGAAACAACCTGCTCTGTGTGTCCTGTTCTCATTCCGTCGTCTCCTTCTTCATGTTGGGCTGTTTACTGCAGCTGGCAGAGTTCCTCCATGTTGTGTGCAGGAGGGAGGAGATCCCGTCCTCCAGTCTGTCCAGACAGACCGGTACCAGATTCTCGCTGACTCAGCGGTGCTGCTGCTCGTTAAAGTCAATCAGGACACTTTCATGCAAGCGGGGCGGTTACAGCATCGATAGAACAGCCGGTATGTGAGAGGAGACGCTGTCCGCTGTGAGTGCAGCGAGACGGACCTCCACGCATCCGTGACGGGAACGTCTCATTGGACCTGCTGAGTCGAGAAGAATCTCTTCAGTCTCCTTCAGGTCAACAGCTCTGATTCTCTCAGATTCACTGGTAAACTGTGGTTATTACTACTGGGAGGGTGTTTTTATTTTACTGTGTGAAAGTAACCAGTAATCTGTTGGTAGGTGGTGGTAAACAAACCAGTCAGACCATCGCTGGTTTTATTCAAGCTGAGTCAACAGGAATTAACCCTGTGAACCCGAGAGGCTGTTTTCAAAGTGATTTCACTACCTTCACTTTTAAGCTCATATCTTAGTCATTACAGTGTCCAACCATTCGTTGTATATGTTATTTGTTTCAGGACTGTCTCGGCTATCAAAATCTGTTATCATTTAATCTGATAATACTTATAGATTTTTTATATTAGCCCTTATATTGAGGGAAAAATCCTCTTATAACATTTTCATGTTTTTACATTTCTCTCACCATGAAATATTGTCAGTAGAGATATCTTTTTACAGTTGTGTAGAGGAGAATGTGTGCAATCTGGTACAATCTGACCCATGTTTATGGGACATTTAGGGCCTGATTTACTAAGATCTCAAATAACGGGTGCTAAATTGTGTGTTCCTTCCAAAAGTTAGCAAAAAAAGTTTGCGCCGGTTTTGCGGGTGATTTACTGAGTAATTGCGTCATTGAAATCAGGTGCAAATCTGTGTTAAAGTGATTCCAGCAATACAAAACAGAGCGACCGCAAAAGGAAAAGGAAATCTGGTCCCATTGAAATTAAGAAATATAACAAGAACAAAACGCTTTATCGGAGATTATCAGCAAGAAAGTCAATACTATGGGAAAAACAAAAAGGAGAAAAAAAGGCTTAATATTAAAACGTCGGCAAATAAATGAGGAAGGACGTATTCAGCACCTGTGACAGAACACCTGAATAACGGGACTGGAGGGAGATCCAAGCAGCGAAATGCTGGAACGACCCAGAGGCAGGAAAATGCTGAGTCGGAAGAAGTTTTTTATTTGCTGGTATTTCGTGGCTCGTCCTTGTTGTTGGCCGTCAATCATCATTCAGTTCATTCAATAATTCAGAAATGTCATCGCTGGACAAACGATATGTCTGAATAATTTATGTTGACATCTCAAAAATGTTTCCACGGGTGTAAAAGCACGTTCTATGTATTCTTTGGTTTCTCTGCGTCTCCTTCTCACTACAATAAGAGCAGCCGACTCTCCAGATTTGTGCATCTGATTAATACGTTCCTTCCAATCGTACTAAAATACACAACAATCACTTCTCCTATTTCTACTTCCAGGTTTAGTAAATATCATTGCAGGTGCTAAATTGTTCTATTTGCATGTTTCCCTCCCAGTATTTAGCACCTTCAGGTAGAAATGTCCAATATTACATATGTATGCAGGCAAACATGCAAAATGGACAACGTGTGTTAAAATTGCACATTTGAAAGATGCAATCCTCACTGCACTTCGTTGGTAAATCTGCTAGGACATTTTTTTTGCGGGTGGTTTGGAGTTTGCAGGTGATTTTACACACACAAACCTTTAGTAAATCAGGCTCATTGTTATTATTATTTTTCATACAAAGTGGGCTGTAACGTCAGCTCTATGTTGGAGACAGCACACAGGTCAGCTGTGATTTATCACCATGTATGGTTCACGTTGGCATCACAAAAAAAAAAGACAATAAAAGATTCTAATGAAAATCTGAAAAGTCAGATTAACAACAAGTGAATTTGGAGGTAAAACAAAAACCAGCCCAGCCGGACCAGCGTTCATAGAGGTGTCACATTTATTCCTGACAGCTGCTCATTGGATGAAGGCAGGAAAAAAAACCTCCCCAGGTCCCTTCACTCCTGAAGTCTGTCTCATCTCGAGCATTTACTGTCATAAACAGTTTTTACACGCATGAAAAGCCGTGTTCATCGGGTGAACTTCGACAGTACTTTACTTTATCATCCTCTCAACCGACCTCCTACCGGCTCCACGCTCAGATTTACACACAGTGTCACTCGTGTCATCCTCCTCCGGCTGCGTTACCAACGACAACCCGACGATCAGCTTCGCAGCTCCAACCATCTGATAGTGAAGCTCTCTCATGTCCTTTTTCTTTCCAACCTCCATCAACACCAAATGTCAAACTGCTGAGAAATGTCACTCCGATCCTCAGACAGTTATTCAATGCAGAATATCAACGTAAAACGGAGTTCACCCAGCGTTGTTGTAAAAGTGTTTAGACTTGATAAAAAGCCTCTGCTGAAAGTCCTCCTGTTAGAGCGGCAGATGAAAGCTGCTGAGTGACAGGGAGGAAGGCTCTCTATCTCTTGGGTCGTTGCGTCAGTGTGAACGTTTCCCCAGCGCTCTGATCTCTCATTCGGCCGGGGAAATACACTTTGGATGCTTAATTAATTAGTTCAAGAGATATTATTTGAATTGAGCACACAACTCGCTTCCAGCTGTAAAGTCATCGCGGGATAATCCTTCCTCGATCTTTGAGTCGGTGTGTTTGCAGGGAGTGTCTCTGCTTAATTGGATGGAACGATTTTAAGGATGAAAAGAAAAGAAAGCATGAAGTTTAAACTACGTCTAAAAACCACATCGCAGAGTTTTCTTTTTCTTCTTAAACTCTGGTTTTCTGTGACACTGAGTAAATGGCTTGTTTTGATAGTTTATCACCGTGCACACGCTCATGCGGCTCATCTCAGATTACATGTAGGCAGTGTGTGCTGCAGCAGTGGATTAAAGCAGAGCTGTGATATCTCGTGTAGATTAATGTGCTGGAGGAACGGCGCTCTCAGTTCGTCACCTTCGGTCTGAGCTGAAACATCTCAGTGAGTTTCCTAAAGACTGCGGTGATCCTCAGCGCCACATTTATTGTTCAGTAATTCCTGCATCACACCTATTAAATTTATGATATTGTTGTCTTTTATGTACTTAAGTGTTCGTTCAGGTCAGAAAAATGTAAACACAGTTCCCTTAACGTGCACTGTTTACCTAACACGGCATCATTCACATTTGAATCACTATTGTGTCATCTCTTCTATGAACCGTCGATCTGTTTGCTTGCAGATGACTTCAGGGTTTTATTTGTCTTCCTCCTCTCAGCTCCCGTGTGCGGTCGGTCATGTGCACAGACTGAATATAAAAGTGTTCGTAGCTTTCAGGTCTGTAAAATGGTTCCGATGCAGAAGTGTCTTAAACTGCAATACCAGCGAGTGCCACTAGAGGTCGGCTCCAAAAAGCCTCCGGCTCCATAGACTCCCATTCAACTTCTCTCATCAAATACAAAGTCAATAAAATGTGTCCATCAGTTATCTCGGTGTTGTTGGAGGCTTCGTAACGTTCACAAACCAACAGGTGACCTCACCGCTGGTTGGTGATTGTAACTATAATGCTGCATGGTTGATCTCATTGATTCCTACAAATCCTCTGAGCTCAGATGGACCATGTATAGTAGTTATTTACATCGGTGATGGGATGGTGTTATTAATTCACAAACGTAGAGTAAGTTTGAGGACGAGAACATTTTAATGACATGTTGTCGTGGGTCACCGTGTGTGGTACCTGTTGCTGTACGGCCTCATTTCATTTTGCCGTTCATATTAATGCATCATAGACGCCGCACTGCCTGCTGACACGCGTGACTCATGCATGTGCATCATTTATGAAATAGACCCGACACCTATGTTTCACGTGTGCTGCAGTTCCCAGCTAAAATATACAGAGAAACGATCTGTGATCACATTGTACTGAATAATCACAGCAGAAACCCAGTGAAGACTCTAATTATATCACGACGACACTTCACCAGGAAAAAGGCGGAGTTTTCTTCTCTGCTCTGTTTCTGTATCTCTCCTCTGTCTCGCTATGAACGAGGGTAAACAAAAACAACACGACTGCTTTTTGGTTCTGATTTATGTGTTTATTATGGCATTTATAGATTTCATTTCATTTTAACATAACATAAACATATAACAGATAGTGTCAGTAACCTGTCAGTTACTACAGTGTATTTTTAGAGGCTGCGTACATATTTTATTATTTGTCTTTTCTGAACACATTTAGCTTTTTTAAAAAGTATTGGTATCGGATCAGAAATCCGTGGTATTGAACATCACTACCTGTCGGACCTCAAAAATTCAGCACCAATGTCTGTCAAATAGAAACTCACTGATTCATTGGTAGAACCTGCAGCAGCACCGCAGCCGTCACACAAGCACACAAACGCACGCACACGCACACACACACACACACACACACACACACACACACACACACACACACACACACACACACACACACACACACACACACACACACATACACATGCACCAGGACGTGTGTCCCAGGCCTTACTGGCTTGTGGTTGTCTATAACTTTACCCCTCATCATCAACTGCAAAATACCTCTGTAGTCGACTCTTGTCTTCAGAGACATGATGAGTGGGTGATTAAAAAAAAAAAAAAGGTTTCTGGGCTTATTGTTTATTATTATTATTTTAGTATTTGGACACATAAGCAGAGCGTATGTATGATAAGTTTTTTAGTGTACTGTTATTAAATGGCAGGTCAAACGATAAAATCACAGACTAAATATAAAAGTGTTCATAGCTTCCAGGTCTGTAAAATGGTTCCAATGCAGATGTGTCTTAAGCTGCAATACCAGCGAGTGCCACTATGGGTCAGCTCCAAAAAGCCTCCGGCTCCATAGACTCCCATTCAACTTCTCTCATCAAATACAAAGTCAATAAAATGTGTCCATCAGTTATCTCGGTGTTGTTAGCTAAAGTCACTCCTTCTTATTAGTTTTCTGGAGGTCCATCTGAAAATAATCCCTCATTCATTAGAAAAGAAGATTCAAGAAGACCTGTTTTTGGGGGCGTGTCTGTTTGATTGACAGGTCTGTGGTGCAGTCAGGTTACAGCTATTGGTGGGTGGGACGTAGTATCGTCAGGTTTCCAATCAGATCAGTCAGATCCACCGCTGGCTCCTCCCCCAACTCGTCTAAATATGGTCACTTCCTGTAAACCGGTCTGTTGCAGGTGTGTGTGTCGTGCGTTCAAAGGCAGCAGTGTTTTTCCGAAGCCTCCCAGAATGCTGCTGAATCCACATGTTAATTCAGTCAAATTTGGGTCCTCAGCTGAAACTGTGAGCGCTGCACATCCAACCTATATTTTCATTGCAACTTTAGAAGCTAAAAATCCACTTCCTTGCTGCATGTCTGCAGTATTGACAGTCAGACTCAGGGGTTCAAAAGGAGCCAGTTGCCCCAGTTTTCACTGTTATTTTCCAAACCTGTTCCTGCCAGCCGAGTCCTCATCCTTGTTGATTTCTGTAGAAAAAATGGGAACAAGTCAGACTAACACAAAGATTCATTAGTGAGCAAAACTAACAGCAGCAACAGGAGGTACATACAGTATGTATTTAAGTAGGCTGCTGCTTTTTGATAATCTTGAAAATCTATTTTTTTTCGGGAAAACCTCCGTCCCCTTCCAACCCCCACTATCACGACAAAACGTGAGATAGCCACGCTTTAGGCAATCTAGGCGTGAAAGTTACACGTTTTGAAAGCGTGAAACTTACACACACGTGACCAAGGTCCATCAACAGAGGTTTTGTGAACAAGAACAAATGCCTTTTTGGGGGTATCAGGAGGCAGGAGGGTCGGAGAGCTCGATGTGGGACGACGAGGTTGTTTTTTCAAACATAGGTTTTAGCTATAAGTTTAATTTTCCTGTAAATGACATTACTCTACGCATTCAGTAGGTTTCATTTTCGTGCATCAGCTGCCGCCCTGAGCACCGATAGTACGCGACGTGCAGCAACGCGTGAAAGCCACAGGCAGCATATACAGTATCTGTTACTGCAGCATCAGGACATTTTTAGTTTGTTTATGGAGTCATAAAAACTTGTCTCTGCTCATCACAATTACATATTTACAAGTTCTTTCAGAGAAAAAAAATTCCCCCACTGCCCTAAAGCAGAAGTTCTCATCCTTCTGAATTTTTTCCCTGCAATAAAAAGTTGAGGATAAAAACAGTCAAAAAGCATCATCTTGAATGGATTTTTTTTTTGTTTGAAACAGAATTTCAATAATCTTGAAACTGAATATTAAATTAGAAAGTTCAATATCTCCCCCTGCCTTGTGTACGTCAGGCTGCTGCGCTCCATTTGCATGATGCAGGAACAGACTCAGAAATTTTGGATTGTGCCCAAACATCATCCATCAGTGATGTCATCGTTGGTTTGTGAACATTATGAATCCTCCAGTTCAGATTCTGTCCGTCACCATCTTTGCTAGTTCGGAGCGGTTTGAAGCAGGAAGTGACCATATTTGGACGAGCTGGGGGAGGAGCCAGCGGTGGATCTGACTGATCTGATTGAAAACCTGACAATACTACGTCCCGCCCACCGATAGCTGTAACCTGACTGCACCACAGACCTGTCAATCAAACAGACACGCCCCCAAAAACAGGTATTTTTGAATCTTCTTTTCTAATGAATGAGGGATTATTTTCAGATGGACCTCCAGAAAACTAAGAAGAAGGAGTGACTTTAGCTAACAACACCGAGATAACTGATGGACACATTTTATTCACTTTGGATTTGATGAGAGAAGTTGAATGGGAGTCTATGGAGCCGGAGGCTTTTTGGAGCCGACCTCTAGTGGCATGCGGTGGTATTGCAGCTTAAGGTTCTTCTGCAGTAAGTGATTGTGCATCGTTCTGAAGGAAAGTTTATGTAGACAAGTGACAGCAGAACTATGAATCTGCGTCAACTGCTCTTTCTCAAAAACAGATATGTGACACATACTGAAATTAAATTTCATGAACTGGATTTGAATAATGAGAGCTGAATGTAGAAGTACACAAAGATTTTCTGGGAGGATCAAATACAGTTTCAGAGCAGTTCTGCTGAAAACAATCTGGTCAGCATCCAAATAAACGGAGCTTAGGCGCTCGAAGTTATTTTTACACCACATTTCTACACATTTTGATGTGCTGTTGTTTTTAACATGTAACACAGCAGCGGACCAGTAGGACAGGCGAACCGAGGCTATTTCTGAAGCAAGTTTCTTTCTTTCACCACAAACGCTGTTGTGTCAGCTGACGTCAAACATCTTCTCTGCGTTCTCAGAAACCTCCCACCTTCTGAGTGTAATATTCCCAGTTCGATGTACGCTTGGATGTTTCCGCCTACTCTGAGGTCGGAACTTTCCCACTTCCCACTTGCTCATGAACGCCCCATTACTGCCCTGGATTTTTCCTTTCAGGCAATGGAGAGTTTGTCCTTATTGCTGGATGTTGTTGCAGCTACATGAAGCCTGAGAGAGGAAGTCTACATGCACTAATCAGGGAGTAGAAGAGAACATTGCATGAGGCAAAGATCCTCTAAGGTAGTAAAACAGCGTTTTTTAAATAGTGGAATCTAAATGTTAATATTAAGGACAGCCGGCATGTTAATGAGTCATTTACACAACATTTGAAGGAGAGAACATGTGATCCTTTCGGTGTTGTTTGTGAAGTTACATAATGGATTTTAATAGAAGCGAATTCATTGTTTAATATGATTTGTGAATGTAATTATAACTAATGTCTCAGGTAAATGATCAGAGGATTTTTTTTGGGTCACGTTTGCACTAAACATGCAACAAACTGCAAAAAAGATGATCTTCTCACCATCTCTCTCTCACACACACACACACACACACACACACACACACACACACACACACACACACACACACACACACACACACACACACACACACACACACACACACACACACACACACACACCATCCTCTGCTTTTTGTTCAGGAAGGAGGAGGATGCACAATTCTCCTGAAATAGGGCCATGATGCAATAGTGTGCTTCTCACCATTTTTGGTGTGAAGACAAACAGGCTTCAGAAAAGTTGATCAACTTCTAGCTTGAATAGAAAGAAGCTCAGAGGACACACAACATATAACTTGATCCATGTTAAACATGCCCAGGGAGGACTTCACAGATTTTTAACCACAAAGTGTTAGTAGCTTCCCAGTTTGAACAATGGTTTCGATGCAGAAGTGTCTTAAGCTGCAATACCACAGACTGCCACTAGAGGTCGGTTCCAAAAAGCCTCCGGCTCCATAGACTCCCATTCAACTTCTCTCATCAAATACAAAGTCAATAAAAGTCAGTCAGGTTGCAGCTATCGGTGGGCGGGATGTAGTATCGTCAGGTTTCCAATCAGATCAGTCAGATCCACCGCTGGCTCCTCCCCCAGCTCATTCAAATATGGTCACTTTCTGCTCCAAACCAGTCCAAAGTAGCAAAGATGGTGACGGGACAGAATCTGAACTGGAGGCTTCATAACGTTCACAAACCAACGATGATGTTACTGATGGCTGCTGATTGTTTTTAACATGTTTTCTATCATCATTAATGTGAAGGGTATCAGCTGCAGGTTGTCTCTGCGACCAATCAAATGTCTCGCTAATGGTGCTGCATGAATCAAAATATGCCTGAAACCTCTGAACTCTACATGTTCTTTATGTGTCAGGAGACTCAGTGTCCACGTGTGTTTCAGCTGTATGTCTCTGTCCACATGTCCTTTTCTTTTATGGCTTTCATGCTGAGTCCTGACCATTTTCACCCACAGCAGAGAAAGAAACAGACAGACACAGAGAGACAAAGAGACAGAGAGAGACGGAGAGACAGACAGAGAGATAGACAGACAGAGATAGACACACAGACAGACAGACAGAGACAGATAGACAGACGGAGACAGAAAGACAGACAGACAGTGACAGACACAGAGACAAAAAGACAGACAGTGAGACAGACAGACAGAGAGAAAGACAGACAGACAGAGAGAAAGACAGACAGAGACAGTACAGGGGGACAGACTCAGAGTGGATTACAGTGAGTTACATCATTGTTTGAGGGTTTTATTTGTATTGTTATTATAATGTTTCATTGACAGCAGCTTTCAACTTCCAGTCTCATGTTTCTGAAGTGAAATCTAGAAATCCTGCACAGTCTGAGCTGCACCTTCTAACACAGTTCTCTATGGTTCTTTATGGTTCTGTATGGTTCTCTATGGTTCTGTATGGTTCTCTATGGTTCTGTATGGTTCTATATGGTTCTTTATGGTTTTGTATGGTTCTGTATGGCTCTATATGGTTCTTTATGGTTCTTTGTGGTTCTATGTGGCTCTATATGGTACTTTATGGTACTGTAAGGTTCTTTATGGTTCTTTATGGAGACACAGTTCAGGTGGTTCCCAGCGAATGTTTCCCCTCAGAAGGTCCCAGGAGAACTCGATGTTGACAGTCTGACTCTGGGGGACGAATTCACGGCTGCAGTTAATTTTATGTCCACTGGATGTTACTGTCCACTCTGGATTTGATGGACCAATCAGATCTTTTAAAAGGATGTGTCACCTAGCAACAGGATCAACCACACCTCCTCACAGAGATAAATGTGTCTGTCCCTTCTTTGCTCAGAGTTGCCCTCAGAAGTTTCCTAAATTAATCCTCAGCTCAAAACGTTTAGTGAAAGTTAGGATCCGAATACGGCCCATAATGCACCATTTTGACGGTGATGTTCTGCCCGGCCCATCGCTTCATCGCCGTAGACTTTCTGAAGCATTTTTAAGGGTCTTTAAGGCGCCGATTTCTGAGGACATCCTGATCCACCCTCGTACAGGCTAATATGAAAGACACTTTCCAACAGGTCAAACTGATGTTGTACCGAACATCTGGATTTAGATTGAACATCAGATCTGAACTGGCACCCTGCAGACTGATGGATGCATGTTTCCATGTGGATCCATCAATCCAGATTATTTATTTATTTGTTTCTTACTTCCTGTGAAAAGTCTTTTTTTTTCTGTTGGCGTGCCATCTTTCTTAATGGAGTCACATGATCTTGTGATCTTATTATCCACTCCACCCACAACACGCGATGAGCAGCTCGGCGACTGATATTAAGGTCCCATCAGAACTAATAGCCCGGGACAGAGTGATTACTGGACGCTGCAGCCCGGTGAAGACGTCAGTAACGTGCTGCTCTTGAGCAAACACTGTAATCCTGCTCTGCACTTGGCATATGGTTTCCACGCCTTCGGAGATAAGTCTATGTTCTGTACTTACATGTAAACAGGAAGTGAGGAGAGCAGCCTGTCCAGCTCCGCTTCATGCACGGTTAGTATGTTAGCATTAACACAGATATGAAGAGCTCGTCTCACATTCACTCGTTTTCACGATTTACAGCAGTGAGCGTCGTCTCATCGTGCGTTTCAAATCGCACACTATTTCTTTTTACTTTCAGTACGTACTGCAGCTGCTCCTCCAGAGTATGTACTGGTGCACAGTGTGTGTACAACGGGGACATCATAGAAATGCACCTTGAACTTTGACCTTCCTGGTCATATCTGCCATGATCTGTAGCGCTTCTTCTTCTTCCTCCTTTTGTGGGCGGAGCATCAACGCTGCTGCCGGCTCAGTCGATGTGACTTCAGCTGCTGAGGATTGTGGGTCAGAACATCCAGAGTATCACGCTGAGCTGCAGACTGCAGAATAGGACCGGATGTAGTAGAACATCCTGGTACTTTTAGTATACGACGTTACCATACTGTGTACTGGGACATACTGAATGTTTCTGACCTACTAATGACAGTGTGGTAGTTTGGATACTGAACAGCAGGACTGTGACACACTGAGGTCCTGAATCAAACTCATCTTCACAGTTCAGCTGCTTTTACTAAAAGTTTTTTTTTTTAATTTTTTTTTATTATAAAAACTTGAACTTTGGTTCTGTTTTGCAGGACTTGGAATGAGATCTGTTGGCTCTTTAATTTGTGTGACTTGACGACTGCTCCACTGAAAGGAATCCAGTCACGCATTTATTTATGAGACTCCTTGAAGAAGCCGGTTTGTTGTGATGAGGTTTGCAGAGCAACAAAGGACATAAATATAGATAAAAGTAAGACGAGCATGAAGAAGTGTGTCCCGGGTTTTGAACAGACTTGTGTGTGTGTGTGTGTGTGTGTGTGTGTGTGTGTGTGTGTGTGTGTGTGTGTGTGTGTGTGTGTGTGTGTGTGTGTGTGTATGTGAGCAGCAGTGGACGCTGCAGCACCAACACACAGTGGATGTCTGATAAAGGACTTCTGTTCCTGCTTCCACCAGAGCAGCAGCTGATAATGAAATCATTCCGGGGGATGAATTGCTTTGAGAAAGAACAGGAAAGGTTAATGTGAGCGTTCTGGGCTCTGTGACGTGCTGTGTGTTACCGCGGCGACCCATCAATCCTCTCAGTGGCAAAACTCATAGTTTTACGGGTAACCAATCTACTTAATGGCTGTTGTTTTCTGAGGGAGGTTCACTTCACATGGTTTGAGCTGGGGAGCTGAATGAGACTCACCTCCACCTCCTCACATCTCCTCATACCTCCTCCACCTCCTCACATCTCCTCCGCCTCCTCACATCTCCTCCACCTCCTCACATCTCCTCCACCTCCTCCACCTCCTCACATCTCCTCACACCTCCTCCTCCTCCTCACATCTCCTCCACCTCCTCACACCTCCTCCACCTCCTCACACCTCCTCCACCTCCTCACATCTCCTCACACCTCCTCTACCTCCTCAGACCTCCTCCACCTCCTCACACCTCCTCCACCTTCCCCACTTCATCTATCCCCTCACACCTCCTCTACTCCTCATACCTCCTCCACCTCCTCACATCTCCTCCACCTCCTCCACCTCCTCACATCTCCTCCACCTCCTCCACCTCCTCACATCTCCTCACACCTCCTCCTCCTCACATCTCCTCCACCTCCTCACACCTCCTCCACCTCCTCCCACCTCCTCACATCTCCTCACACCTCCTCTACCTCCTCAGACCTCCTCCACCTCCTCACACCTCCTCCACCTTCCCCACTTCATCTATCCCCTCACACCTCCTCTACTCCTCAACCTTCTCTACCTTATCCTCCTCCACCCCCTCGCACCTCCTCACATCTCCTCCACCTCCTCCGCTCCTTCACCCCTCCACCTCCTCACACCCCCTCACACCTCTTCCACCTCCTCACACCTCCTGTACATACTCCACCTCCTCCACCCCTCCTCCACCTCCTCACACCTTCTCACACCTCCTCACGCCTCCTCTACCTCCTCCACCTCCTCACCCCTCCTCCACCCTTCCACCTCCTCAGCCTCCTCACACCTCCTCCAACTCCTTCCATCTCCTCCACCTCCTCCAACTCCTCACACCTCATCAACTCCTCCACCTCCTCTACTCCTCCAGCTCCTCCACTCCTCCACCCACCAGGCCTCCACTCGTCTGTCTGAACATGTCTCAACATTCAGTCCAAACAGCAGCTCCTCCTCATCTCTTGCTCTTCTTCTCCTCCCTCATTCACGACTCCTCTCCAGAGTCTCTCCGGTCAGTGGTGACTTCCTGTCTGTAACAGGAAGCAGACTGTTTCCAGTGTTTGTACCTGGCTAAGCTGCTGGCTGTGGAGGTGAACTGAATGGTTTGATGTGTAGCAGCGCTCCAGGTTCACTTTCAGTTTAGTTTTACAATCTGTTGTCTCAGTTTCGTAATGAATTGTTTGCATGGATTTTCACATCAATATTTCTGTCTCCCACATGACCCTCGGGGGCCTCCGTAGAAAGAGACGGACATGAATATGAACATCTGAACCACAAAATGAATAATATCTCGACAAAGTTGAAGCTCTTTGTGCAACTATCAACAATTACTCAACTATCGTACCGAAGTACACATTTCAAGTATTGTACTGTATTTCCGTGCTACTTTTTCTCCCCACTCCGTCTCATGGACATTCATTTTATTTAATTTTAATTTAATTTCTACACTTTATAGATTAAATCCCACCTGATTACACACCAACTACGTCAGTAAAATACGATTCACACATTAAATCAGTATTTATAATGATGTAATATTATGTGGAATAAGGCAACACTCAGTGGGGACATTTTTTATGTTTTGTTGTTGTATTTACTTTTAGTAAGTTTTATTAATACTTAGCTGCTTTTCCTTAAGTAACATTTCAAATACGAACTTGAATTTATAATGGAAGTCAGTATATTAAGGATATATTTTAATATTTTGCAGTCCCTTAATTTACATAAAGAAACAGTTCAGCGTTTGTGAAACTCCTTTATGCTCTTTCTTGCCATACAAGCATGGACACCAGGGTCATGTACAGTAAACATGAGGTTTGTGAACTGCAGCTTGAAGCCTCCAGTCTGGCATCTTGTTGTTTTGGCACCAGAAGCGACCATATTTGGACGTGCAGGGGAGGAGCGAGGGGAGGATGTGACTCATAGGGCTCTGGAACAGTAACAAAGTGCACCTACCAGCAGCTCTGAAGCCCGCTGACTCATGCTGGATCCCAGCGGAGCCTGAACACTGCAGCGCCTACAAATCCCATCAGGCTTTGCTCTTCACACCTGAATGTGAAAGTCTGATGTGGCTGAGATCGCTGGTATCTTACTGGATAATTTCATCTTTTATCCGGACGCCCTACAATGTGGTCATGACGTCACGCGCCAGACACTCCCTCCAGGAAATCACGATAATAATAATTTACGCAAATTGAAGCAAATTTCACGATATTTGTTAATATTCACGCGATTTTTCCACAAAAAATGGTTCGCAGAATGTGTGCTGAAAGTATTAACAACATAAAGTAAATCTTTTCAAACAAAAATCTCTTCTTTACCAAAAATAACTCCTCATTTCCATCTAGAAAGTCTCTGCTCCTGTTTTCATCACCAAATAAAACTCTGTTCACCGGAGGAAACCGGAACAAGAGGAGAAACAGGAAGTGACGGGGTTTGTGGGAGATGTGGTCTTCACATTAAAATGATCTGATTAAATGTTTCTGATCAGAGGAAGTGATTCCATATTACTGGATGTTAAATGAGTTTTATCGACACGTCCAGTTGTCAGAGACGTCTCTTTGTTTGTTTCATCCAGCAGGTCTATGTGTTGAATGAACATGAATTAAACAGCATCTAAAGCTCTTATTTTGACAGCTGATGTAGTCCTTGTTTCTATATTCCAGTCACAGACGGTCTGTTCTGGAAACATACGCAGCTTTTAGGACCTTGTAGGAACGTTGAGCCTCACGGTTCTCTGAGTTCAATAAATAAATAAAACAAGATTCGAATTAAAATATTTCTGTGACTGCAGCATGATTATTATCAGTGAGGTAAGTGATTACATATCATTGTTTATTAGGTGGTGCTTAAAAAAAATGTCTCCACTTGCAATTTTTTCTAATTCCCACAAAAAGCTCACTTAAAACTCAAAAAATTACATTGAATTTTTGAGAAACTCTGCTGCAAAATCAAACATTTTTGATCAAAACAATCACAAAAAAGCTGAGTGAAACCTCGAAGGACTGTCCAGAGCGCACATTTATTCTTTCTATTTTCGTGCAACTCTCAAGATGCAACCAACATTTGAGCTTTAGATCTTTTTCAAGCTCTACTTCCTGGTCAAACTAACTAGATGAGTAACAGACTGCGGTGAGACCTATTTCCTGTTCATCACTGTTGTTAGTAGGAGACGTTCATGTTGGACTTTCTGTTGGGTTGCTCAAGACAAACCAGAATGACCCGGTATCACTTCTACTGCTCTCTGTGTAATAATGTTCGCTACATTTATTACGTCCTTATCGTGAGGCTCCAGAAAACTGTCCTCCTCTTCAGCAGCACCGTGAATCCCCAGTCTGTCCTCCATCCCTCTGTCGTCCCCCCGTCTCTTTGTCTCTCTCTCTTTGCCCCACCGTTTGAACCCACTCAGATTTATGAATATTAGAGAGGACGGCGGCTCCTCAGGGCTTCCTCCTTCAGGCTCCGTCCCTGTGCCTCTGTCCTCTGTCGCTCTGTCCCTGAGTGGCTCCATTATTTTAATGAATGTGTCAGACAACTTCTCCGTAGACTCCCAACTGAACGCTAGTCGATGAGATGGGTTATGGATTTACGCCACAGGTGTCAGATAGGAAGTCACCCAAACTGTAGGATCATTTTGAGTGGATTAAAGAAGGTGACATGAAAACTCTGCATGTTATATTGTCTCATCATTCGACAGCATCAACATGACTTATCATCTGAAACATGTCAGCCGCCTCCTGTCGGCCACCTGCTTGATGTAGATAGCAGACAGCTGACTTTGTGTGCTTGTAGAATTTATATTTTAAAGGCTCTTTTCACGTTTTGGTATTTCTCTAATGTTGCACCGTGTTAACAGTGAAACTTATGACATTATTTATCATCCCTGCAAGAATGTTTTAACACCATGAAAATATTTATTTAGATAAATTTAGCCACATGTACTTCCTGAAACACACACACACACACACACACACACACACACACACACACACACACACACACACACACACACACACACACACACACACACACACACACACACACACACACACACACACACACACACACACACACATCCTGAGCTGGGTGATATAACAGTGCGTTGACATGCGACTGTGTGCCGAGAAGGGGTCAGGATTTCACTCTGCAGATCAGAGCTGCGACATCTGTCACTTCATTCCTCCACAGAAAACTACTGGCAGAGAGGGGTGGAGGGATGGAGGGGTGGGGGGATGGAATTGTGGAGGGGTGGAGGGATGGAAAGGTGGAGGGGTGGAGGGGTGGAAGGGCGGAGGGGTGGAGGGACGGAGGGATGGAATTGTGGAGGGACGGAGGGGTGGAGGCGTCTCCCAGGTGTCAATCAGTAAGTATGAATATAAAAACAGCATCATGAAGCAGATAAAAATGATATAAATTAGTTCTCAAATCAGAATTTTATGGTTGAAGTTCACATCCATCATTCATTGTAACTTTCTCCCGTTTCGATACGTCTCAGCTGAACAGGACGACGGCTGTTGATGAGTTTTTTGATCATAATGACAGCTGCTTCTCATTAAGCCAGTTTCTGATGAGCGTTACGACAGTTCAGCCCTGATAATCCCTCTCATCTGGCTGTCTTTGTCTGCATGTGTCAAAATGACAGAGGCTTTAGTGAGGTCATCTGAGGCCGTGTGTGCGTTTGTGTTCATGTGATCATCCTCTTCCTGTGTGTCACAGTGTTAACTGAAGCAGCCCACATCAGGCTGCCTTTTGGACAGCTATCAATCCAACAGTCCCGTCCAATCCCTGTGCAGGTCCAACGCTGCAGGACAGAGGAGGGCAGTAATCATATTACAGCAGAGGATCAGCTGGTGGCTGAGTTTAATCACAGACGGGATAGAAAAGTGTTTGTAGCTTCCACGTCTGAAAAATGAGGCCGATGCAGAAGTGTCTTAAGCTGCAGTACCAGCGAGTGCCACTAGAGGTCGGCTCCAAAAAGCCTCCGGCTCCATAGACTCCCATTCAACTTCTTTCATCAAATCCAAAGTGAATAAAATGTGTCCATCAGTTATCTCGGTGTTGTTAGCTAAAGTCACTCCTTCTTATTAGTTTTCTGGAGGTCCATCTGAAAATAATCCCTCATTCATTAGAAAAGAAGATTCAAGAAGACCTGTTTTTGGGGGCGTGTCTGTTTGATTGACAGGCCTGTGGTGCAGTCAGGTTACAGCTATCGGTGGGCAGGACGTAGTATCATCAGGTTTCCAATCAGATCGGTCAGATCCACCGCTGGCTCCTCCCCCAGCTCGTCCAAATATGGTCACTTCCTGCTCCAAACCGCTCCGAACTAGCAAAGATGGTGACGGACAGAATCTGAACTGGAGGCTTCATAACGTTCACAAACCAACGATGACATCACTGATGGATGATGGTTGAATTTAAAATGAGCACATATTTTTCATAAAACAATAAAATCTCTCAGTTTCAACATTTTATATGTTGTCTTTGGTCTATTTTCAATTAAATATGTTTTCACATCATTTCATCATATTCAGTTTTTATTAACTTACAGCGTCCCAGCTTTTTAGGAAACAAGGTTGTATACTGTTCCTGTTATGTAACGAGTGGGAGAATTATTCGACAGACTTTCATCACCGTACTTGTACTTGCAGAAGAACCAGGAGACTCTAATGAAAGTTCCTTTTTTTTAATTCTGATTTTAATGAAGCAAATGTAAATTCAAATCTCCCTGAACTCCCCTGTTTCTCCCATCCCGTCATAATGAAGCTCATCTGCTCACTTTCCCTGTTTTTATGGTTTGATCTTAAAAAACACACACACACACACACACACACACACACACACACACACACACACACACACACACACACACACACACACACACACACACACACACACACACACACACACACACACACACACACACACACACACACACACGCTGGCTCTAATTGCTCTCCTTCTCCACCAACAGTCCCGTCCTTCTGGGGTCTGGTGAACTCAGCCTGGAACCTGTGTGCCATCGGGAAGAGGCAGTCGCCCATCGACATCGAAACCAGTCACATGATCTTCGACCCCTACCTGACCCCTCTCAGGCTCAACACAGGAGGACGCAAGGTAAGAGGTCGACGGCGTTTATACACTCCTGACATCCATCTTCAGATGAAAACAGTCCCTCGGGGGAGCCTCAACATTTCAGAGGCAGTGATGGAGGAACTCATCAAACAGATGCAGTGCGAGCAGGATTGTCCCTCCCTGACAGCTGTTGGGCTCCAATTCATCAAAACACAACAGGACAGTTTCTAAATCAAGATGCAGAGAAACTTGTGTTTGACAGAGATGATGAGCTTTTCATCCACATCTGAATACTTTAAAATTCCCAGTTGCGTTTCTCTGCACCGGGCTCAGGAGGCACGACAGTTTTAGCAGCGATGCCAGTTAATCTTTACGGGAGAAATCCTCCCTAAACACCCTAAACCTCCGTTACAATACAGTTTCTGGGGGTGGTGGGGGTGAGGTGGGGGTGAACTGACTCACTTGTGGATTCCACCTGCTTCAGGTTGACTTCCTGATTCGGTCGCGCTCGCTTGATTTTTGTTCCTCCAGCGGCTAAACCTTGTTAAATGGTTTCTTTTGTCCATTTTGTGTTTATTGTTGTTATTTCCTGATGTGACCTGCAGCCTGAAGACAAAGTTAATGCAGTTTTCTGTGTTTTTGTTATTAAAATTCATCCTCAGCATTATTTCATAACTGTATTTCACAGTCAGCCTGAGGAGAACACGTTTCTTTTCCTACTTGAAAGACTCCTTTAGTGATGTGGTAAACACTGTAGTCGGCGCAGGATTTGAAAACTGAGCGGATTCTCTGCTGTTCCCGCATCTGACTTCCTGACTTCCTGTTTTGGGGGTCTGATGCCAGTTCTGTCAAGAATAGACCCTGTGCTCGTTTTCAGTGAAACACGGCAGATCATTTCTCCGGGGACGCTTCCTAAATGTACTTTGGCGCGTTTGGTGGAACCCAAACAAAACAAATATGAATGGTTTTGAAGAAAATACCAAGAATCAGAAGTGTTAAACTCTCAACCCAATTCGTTGGCCTAACAGCAGCAACGTGTGGAAGTGACCGATGCGCCGTCTACGTATATATGTGTCTACGTACGCAAGAGTCTACATGACCCAACTAAATTGTTTTTCAGTTGTTAGTCACACCCCCATGTGTTGCCATGGAAACGGAGATCGAAGTTTACATTTTGTGGATACGTTTAGATTGCATATTTTATTTAGTTGGTCACTACTATAATGGTAATGCTGACTGTCGTGTTAAAGCACCTCCTCTGGTGTAAAACTGCTTCAATCAAACAAACAGAGTAAAGACGCAATGTGATTCTGCCTTTGCCTTTAAATCCTAAATTAGTCTTCATAAATGAATGGAGATAAAGTGTTTGTCCTCTCCTGCTTTAACAGGAACATCGTGTTTGATATTTCCATCCTTCGTTTTCAGTCGTCCCTTCACAGCAGTTAAATAAACCTTCCCGGTACCTGTGACATTGACACAGTCCATTATTTCTGATCATCCATCCTGAATGTGAGCCGACTTCATTTCCCCTTCATTTAGAAGAAAGTCTATTTTCAGTCATAAATCATTATCTCACAGCATCTTTATGGAAACTTGATCACAGCACGAAGCTTTGATGTCGGTATGATGCATCCTCTGCTCTCCATAGGTTCCATGTTTGGTATGACGACTGTCGCTGATTTATCAGAAACTGGTAAATGATTGAAAACCGCCTCTGAGAGTTTGAGAAGACACACTTTATTCTTTTATTTGTTAAATATTTATGTTTCTATGGAGCCTTGACAAAATGTAATTAAAGCTCATTAGAAGAAATGAACACATAAATTATTAAGAATAATACTTTTATTAATAACAGTACTACTAATACAACTAATATAATATTGGAAGTAAAATAATTTAAATGGAGTGTATGAAACAAATATCTTTATTTCTGTAACACTGACCCCATAAAAAACATAAAACAGAATTGTAAAAACAGATGAACATCATCTGGGGAGGTAAAAACTTCAGTGGATATCAGCTTCCTTTTGCTCGAAGAAAACTAAATATAAGAGTACAGAAGAGAAAAGTACAAACACCTCGATCCTGCACACATGTGGTCGCAGCAGGAAGACGAGTACTCTGTGGTTTAATGTAGTTCTCTCCAGATACCAATAAAGCTTATTGTATAGATGATTTGTAAAAATAAAAAAATATTTTAATATATCTGAAGCTTGGCGTCTTAAATTGTGTTAAAAAAAACATAGTGGTTAAAAAAGTGCAGATAAAAAGCATAATTTCCACCTTTTATTAATGTAGGATTTTAGGAAGTTTAACTCTTCATCAACTATAGTGACAATAACTCAACATATTCAATAATTAGAATGAAAATTCCTCGACATGTAATAAATCCCACATTGTATTCTGGCTCTCAAAGAGAATTAGTCCGATCCGGGTGCCGACCAGACTCATCTTCACCTCCTGAACATCTGAGTCTCTCCACCCTCCAATCGTTTGCTGTCGTTCCATCCTACTGGGCGTCGACCGCCGGTTAAATTTAACCAATCAGCAACTGGCCGACACTCTGCCACCGATGTAACTACCTTCCGTGTCCTACCGTGTTTTTCCTGAGTACAGAATATTTTTTAAACTGTTTTCATGAACAGCAGCAGCGTGACGAGCTGCTGAGTTTATTCTGCTCTAAACAACGAACGTTTTTTTTCCGGTCACAGAGAATTCACCGAGGGTGGCGCTCGTCAATCACCAGCCGTCCAATCACAGTGAAGGAGGGGCGGGACAAATGCGGTTAACCATCGACACTGGTCTCTGATAGGAGAAGAAAAGTGAAGCTGTGAGCGACAGTCGGTGCAGAGAGGCTTAATTAGTCTTGAGTTTAATTGAATAATTTTAATATTATAATAATTTTTCATGTTTAAAAATGCAACTATAGTGAAAACACAGTGACATAAGAATTGTTGTGATGCTCTGATTAATTGATTTAAAGATATATATTTTTTTGGATGGAAACATTTGCGAACTGAAAATTGAGCCAAACAGTGAAACACTGTGACATTATTAATTCATGAACTCCTGTAGAGTTACAGGTGAACCTTTAAATTCACACTATTGTGCCTCAGTATATTTAGTGTTTGTTGCTTTATGAATCCTACGGCTCCCAAACTAAAGGCGTTGGCTTTAGTTGGTGCTATAAAATCCTGTAATTTCCTTTGCAATCAGGACATAATGAGCCCACAGAAACAGGACCATGTCTCCATGTATCTACATTTCCCCGTGAGCACAGAGGAACCATTCAGCCCATCACAACCCCGCTCAGGTCCGTCTCTGTGATTCCCCACGAGACTCTCGTATCGGGCTGAAGAAGTGCCACGGGGGTGTGTGGCACGTCATTCCCCGAGAGAGCAGTGTCAGCCAGTAATCACGGCCGCAGACGAAGATGGACGAGATCACATGAGTGATGGCAGAAGCTCCGGCTCTGTTAATCCAAACCACCGGGGAATGTAGGTCGCCCGGGCTAATGAAATATCTGGATTACTGAAACTGTTCAGCAGCTCATCTCAAATACATCTGCATGGAGGTTGTTAATGTGTGTGCAGCTCACATTTCAACAGAAATAGAGCAGTTTTAATGTGTTGTGTTTGTCCTTTTGATACTGAGCCAACGTACATGTTCACGCTCACAGTAACAACTTTACAGAACATCTAATTATATGTACAAAAGAATGCAGAGAAATGTAGGTCATTTAAAGATATTAAGAAATAAAGAAATGGCCGGTCAGCTGCAGAGTCACAAAACCTTTAAATGGTGTGCAGGAGGAGCAAAACCACACACGTGACCTCACAGATGGTTACAATCCAGTTACAAGCGCCTGAAGGGGGAAATGTGGAAGTTTAAAGCTTTGCTTTGTTTCTATTAATGCAGGAATAAATACACTCACATAAAGCCGACAGGAAGCCCCCCCTCTTCCCTCCCCAGTGTTCCCTGAACAACAACCTTTGCACAAAACTCATTCACAATCTTTACAAAAGGTGTTGAGATATTTCATAAAGAACTATAAATATTAACTTCATGGCTGCGCTTGAGGAAAAATGAATGAATCACTCACTTGAACATCGAGTCAATCCGAGAGCGATGCCACTGTCATGGCCGACAATACAGATGACAATAACACACGGCTCCTCCCCACCTGATTAATACCTTTAATAATAAAAATTATCCACATTCTTGGAATCACATCAGAATTAAGCAATATTACACTCGAATGTGTGCTTTAACTTCTGTGATGCTTACGGACCAATAATCATGTTAAAGCAGATTATATAAGTTCCCAACTAAATGAAATATGTCATCTCAATGTGTTCATATTGTGGAGCAATTCAATCTCAGAATATCAAATTTTTTGTTAGCTTGATCTCCGTTTCCATGGCAACACATGGTATGACAAACAACTGGAAAACAATCAGTCACGTCAGTAGAAGTAAATGTAATGTCTTCAATGTTTACTACTCCAGGAAGTAGTCCGACCCTTAGCAACCACCTAGCAACAAAGAGGATTTCTAGTCTCCAACTGAATAAATACAGGATGTAGAAACACTAAACTGCTCAGCTGGCTCAGTCTGTTTGGAACAAAGATATCTGATGAACAAAGATATCCATGGACTCATGCACCGTGTCTTAGCACCGTGTTGTGTGTTAAAACCAAAACCAGTCCAGCTAGCCACCGCTAGAACCCCATTTCACTAAATGGGTCATTTAATAGACCTATAACAAGTAGAAACTACATTATATTGCATATAAATGAAATGAAATAGCCACGCTCTTGGTCCGTCTAGGCGTTGACAGTTACACATTGTAAAAGTGTGATACTTACATACACGTAAATGTCATGTGGCCAAGGTCTCGCAACAGAGGCAATAAAGGACATGGTTCGCATGGTGGCATTAGACTGTGTTCAGACCAAATACGAAGCAAATTACTCCCACAGAGCGATTACATGCAAAGTCAATGCAAAGTTGAAAATATGTAACTGAAGCGGCTGTATTCACACAAGTAACACGAGGCGAACATTCGCTTCGCGTTTGGTTTGAACACGGCCTCAGACAGCCACGCGGGATGATGAGGTCTGAATCCAGGAGGTGACAAAGTTTTGGTTGAGTTGTTTTGTGTTTTCTAACCCCGACCATGTGTTTTAACTGTAAGTTTCATTGCAGTAGGTTTTATTTTTGTCCACTACAGGAAAATGTGTAACTGTCACGCTTAGACAGCCCAAAGCATGGCTATTTCACGTTTTACTGTAGTGGACCGGCGTGTCCCCCCAGCTCGTCCAAATATGGTCACTTCCTGCTGCAAACCGCTCCGAACTAGCAAAGATGGTGACGGACAGAATCTGAACTGGAGGATTCATAACGTTCACAAAGCAGCAGAATTAATATTATATTATCAGATTTTTAATGAAAATAATATATTCAGATGGAACCACTTTGGAATCACACGCATTTTTAATAGTAACTGTAATTTTTTAACGTATTTTTTAATAACTGTAACAGATTACAATTACATTTATTTTGTAATTTGATTACATTACTCTGTTTCATAGTTACTCTCCAACACTGAGTGTTTGATAGATGTGGTTAGTCAGTAAAACCTATCAAGTAAAAAGTACATTATTTCCTTCTGGACTGCAGATGAGTGTGAAGTTTAAAGTATGGATTTATTTTCAGCAGCAGCTCTGTGTTTTAGTCCTGAACATGAACCTTTAATAAAGTGCAGCGCTCGGATGTCATAATGTGTTTGTCTCTGCACGGATCAGCGACGAAGACACGACCACTTAGTGACTGTCGCCTGTAGAAACTCTTAGCACCTCTGGACCCCCCGGGGCTTCCTGTTTGGTGGTGATGTGTGCAGTCGGGCTCTGGGGGGGTGGGGGGGTGGGGTAATCCAGCCATGCATCAAATCTCCTGTCCTGTGGGACGGCTTTGGCACACAGATGTTTTCCTGCGGGCGGTGTGCTTCTTTATTTAGCACCGGGTCCGAGTTTGGTGTTCTTCAGCAGCAGCCGGGCCAGATGTGTTATTAGAGTCATGAACAATCTTCTTCTTTCATGTATTATGTATAAATACTGTTGTTTTCCAAGCTGTGAGTTCTGCAGCGATGAAGGTCTGACTCTCCACTTGAAGTTTCATCTCTCCGTGATGCCTCAAACCGCTCTGCAGTGTGAGGATCAAATTAAATTAAATTCATTTTACACATCAAGATCAGTTTACTCAGCTCAAGCGTGACTACTGGGCATGTGCAAACAGGTGAATGTCTTCAGTGGATCTGGAGGATGAAATGATCCTGGTTAGATAGTTTAACCTCCGAGAG
This sequence comes from Brachyistius frenatus, assembly GCF_029030835.1. Lineage (NCBI taxonomy): Eukaryota > Metazoa > Chordata > Actinopteri > Embiotocidae > Brachyistius > Brachyistius frenatus. Next base: position 403,491 of record NW_027210867.1, read on the forward strand.
TCACAGTTACTGGCTTTACAGAGCTTTCAGTTTAAAACCAGGCATCAACCAGCAGTGACGTCATGTTGTTGCAACTGGAAAGTGAAAGGACTTGTTGTACGTCAATGCAGCAAATAGTTGTTGCGATATTTCGCCCAATATTAAACTGTAAGTGGCGCTAGAGGAAAGATGAGAGGTGCGTTCGTCTTCTGCTACATTCATACCAGATATTATGGAAATAAAATGTTAACATGACTAAACAAAGTGTGAATCTAAAGTAGAAAACAATTTTTTTTTTAGTTTTTTAAGCCTTCAAAGAGTCACTTCCTGAATGTGATGATCACTTCCTGAATGTGATGATCACTTCCTGAATGTGATGGTCTCTTCCTGAATTCGATGATCACTTCCTGAATGTCATGAATCAGGACTTTTCATAGGAAGCTGCTGCACAACTGTAGTAAGAGTGAAATCCTCTGTTTGAGTCTTGTTTCATGATTAATGCTCTTGTGCATCTGCTGAGTGAGAGCACACAGCTCGGCCATCTGTCCTGGCGGGTGTGTGTGTGTGTGTGTGTGTGTGTGTGTGTGTGTGTGTGTGTGTGTGTGTGTGTGTGTGTGTGTGTGTGTGTGTGTGTGTGTGTGTGAGTGAGAGAGAGTGTGAGTGTGCCTAGAGGAGAGAGAGATGGGAAGCATGTGTAAGGTGAGATTGTGTTTATGTGTGAGAAAATGATATCAAAGATCGAGGTCAGTTAGAGCGCACGTGTTTGTGGGTGTATGTGAACGTGGTCAAAAACGAAATTGGACACCTTTAACTCTGTGTGTGTGTGTGTGTGTGTGTGTGTGTGTGTGTGTGTGTGTGTGTGTGTGTGTGTGTGTGTGTGTGTGTGTGTGTACGTTAGTGATCTGGGCCAGCCGCTCTCTCAGCCTCTCTGTGTTGTGAGCGAGTTTCCTCCAAAGCTGCAGCTCAACAGATTGGCTGTTTTGGCTCTCGCTGGCAGCAACAGATTTCTTTGTTGCTTCCAAATTCACTGACAGCTTTTACATACATCTTTACAATAATCCTGTTTTCACACATTCACACAGATGCAAGAAGGACAGTTATGTACAAACTCAGCTGAAGAACCTGTAAATCTGTGGCACGTGATTGGCTGATTGTAATATTTGCATCAACTGTCAGATGTACAGGTGTCCTGTGGCGTTTAATTATTCATCACACATTAAAAACAGCCGTGTGAACGTGATACCTGCACACAGGAAGGTTACATCCTTGTTTCTCCTCCGTGTCCTGCGATCACGACGAGTTTCCCTCGAAAGCGCTCAACACTCGCTTGTTTATCACGTTGACTTCAGACTTCGGAGGTTAGTGACCTGGAGCTGGCGTCTCCGCTCCTGTGATTGGTCGACTTCATCTGCGCTGTCTTTATGAATTGTGCAGAACTCAGATTGAAAGGATTCATTGTTGATTTCATTGTCTTCATTGACTCAAAGATGGTGAAATAAGTAATCTTTTTTTGTGATTGATGTGATAATTATTTTTTTATGTTTAAGCAGATTTTCTCAAAAACTTCGATGTAATTTGCAGTTTTAAGTGAGTTTCTTGCAGTAAAATTGTGGGAATTAGAAAAAAAAATTGTAAGTGGAATTTGTTGTAAGCACTACCTGATAAACGATGATATGTAATTAATTTCTATGAAGTAGAAGCAGCTGCCATCTTTATCCACTCAAACGTACTCACCTGCCCTGAACCGCTTCACTGCTCTCATGTACTTTTGTGTGTGCAGATGATGCTCATCTGATGTTCATTAATAATTAGTCGGTTACACTTCAACTTGTGACCATGTTGTTCTGAAAAGGCCATCAGCTTCGTTTCCATCCGACACAGTGACAGAACGACCTTCACCTTCACAGCAGAGTCTCACTGAGGTGTCACAAGACCTGCGAACATGACAAATGACGTCTCCACAAAGATCTAGACGGCTCTACAGCACGCTGACATTTTACTAAGAACTTGGACAGTACTCGTGCAAGTGTGTGTGTGTGTGTGTGTGTGTGTGTGTGTGTGTGTGTGTGTGTGTGTGTGTGTGTGTGTGTGTGTGTGTGTGTGTGTGTGTGTGTGTGTGTGTGTGAAAGTGACAGTTCATTAGTTACATCCTGTCTCATGGAGTGGCTCCAGTACACAGAGAAACATGCAACACCCACTCAGTCAAACAGTAATTGATCAGTGGCAACAGTCATTAATTAACCCACAGACGATGTAGACCACTTCATTAAACTTCATTTAATGTTGTGTTGTAATAACATGCAGAGAGTCGGGGAAGCGGAGTTTGAGCTTCAAGGCCAAGAGACAAACACACTTCTCCGTGTTTGTAATTAGTGATTGTGTTACGTTTGCATCATCCATTTTATCGGATTTGCCTTGAAGAGCTTGTGAGTGCTGATGTTCACAATTCCCGCACCGAAAGCAAGAGTTAATTTCTTAATGTAATAGGCTTATGTAAGGCCATGCTTCTTGTAACTGCTGTTTATAACACGCATGTACGCACGCACACACTGAACAAACACAATTATAAAACTACCGCCCACTAATAGCTGTAACCTGACTGCACCACAGGCCTGTCAATCAAACAGACACGCCCCCCAAAAACAGGTCTTCTTGAATCTTCTTTTCTAATGAATGAGGGATTATTTTCAGATGGACCTCCAGAAAACTAATAAGAAGGAGTGACTTTAGCTAACAACACCGAGATAACTGATGGACACATTTTATTCACTTTGGATTTGATGAGAGAAGTTGAATGGGAGTCTATGGAGCTGGAGGCTTTTTGGAGCCGACCTCTAGTGGCACTCGGTGGTATTGCATCTTAAGACACTTCTGCAGGCCTCATTTTTCAGACCTGGAAGGTACGAACAGTTTTATATCCAGTCTGTGATCCAGACTATAAACACAGTGAAGAAAACTGAAGCTGTGAGTGACAGTCTGGTGGAGCGAGGCTACAAATCTTATTTCTCTTTTATACGTACAGGTGTGATGGTCCTCATTAACAAGGAGCAGCATCATATGTTCCTGGATTAGAAGGCTTTACTCCAGAAACACCCTGCTTACCTCCAGTGCTGTTGGGGAGTAACAGGTTACATCTTACTTAGTTACACAATTAATTTTCAAAATAAATGTATTTGTAATCAGTTACTGGGAATAAATATGTAGTTATATTATTATATAGTTAGAAAACATTAATTATGTAGTTAAATTACCGTTATTTTTCAAAATGTTTGTGAATAAAAAGGGGTTTAATCTGAATATATTATTTTTTTGATAAAACATTTATATTTAGAGTTTATATAGAGAGTTAATATTAATGCTGCTGCTTTGCACAGGAAAGTATTTTGTTTATATTTGGCTTCTTTTATTTGTGATAACATTTGAGCCTCACTGGTTTTTTTTTATCCGCCTCTCGTCTGCAAATTAAATCATTATGAATTCCTCTCAGCAGCTACACCGAGGCAGGTGGTCATGTGGTTGGATATTAAGATAAAGAGATATTAGAAAGTCCTTCAGAAACCAGCGTGAAACATATCTGAATATGATTTATGACCTGCAGTCCAGCTGCATCCCTCTCAGCATGAGATTCACAACAACACTTTTTACCCTGGAGGTTAATCCGGATTACAGGTGCTCTTCTTTATGGACCTTTGAGCAGGTAGACTCCACCTGAGTTCAGACAGATTTAAATTCTGCTCATAAAAGATCTTTACTAATGAAACTTTCAGGACAATTCACAGGAGTTCCTTCACTCAAGCGATCTCAGGGGAGAAAAGGATTCAGGTGGCGATCAGACAGACGAGTGACGACAAATGTCAAGAGACGACTGAGTGAAAAGAGGAAAAGAAAAAGAAAGGAGGCGGTGATTGAGATGGAGGATGGGAACAGTGAGGAGGACCACAGAGAAGGAGTCGGGATGAGAAAAGAAAAAAAGAAGAGATGAGTGGAGATGAAGGAGGGGAGTGGATGGGAGTCGACAGAGGTGAGCGGGGGGGTCGTTCAAACTGTGAATTAATCATTTTGACAGCCTCTGTGTCTCACACATAAATCACATGCTCTCCTTCAGCCTTTCTGAGCATAAAGACAGCCGCAGCAGAGAATAAGACGGAGACAGACAGTTCAGTCGAGAGGGACGTTGCCTTTACACATACTGTATCCTCAGAGCTGACACAACCAAAGGTTTTTAACTTAAGAGTGAACTGATGAGGGTGTTGTTGGTTTTGTGTCTTATTGACTGGATACCGCAGTTGAGGGCCCAAACTATGGCCAAGAAGATTATTATGTTATTATAGTGTCTGAACTTAAAGAAGCATGGAGCTCAAAGTTATAAAAAAATAATCCTCAAAGTGCCGCAGCTTTACAGAACAGACAGTTTGTGGCTGTAATATAGAATATTAAGGTGACATCTGCTGTCAAAATAAGAGCTTTAGATGCTGTTTAATTCATTTTCCTTTAAGTCCTGTGATACTGTTAGTGCACAAGAACAAAGTCTAATCTTCTAAAACTGTAAATGTGTCTTAAACTCCTCTGTGATTGCTCAGATGCAGGAAGTGCGACGATTGGGAGCCTAATTCTCAGGATACGACCATATTTCCCATAAACCCCATTACCTCTTGTTTTCATTTGATTTGTTTTGATGATGAGGAGATGTTGAAAAGCTGCTCAGTTATTTTGTTTGGAAAGATTTTCTGCTTCTTTTTATTCTGTCTGCTGCAGAAATTTTTACAAACTTGCAAGCTCCTGCAAATATTGCATTATGAACATTTATGCAATAATTATTGCAAATGCAAGATCATGATTTCTGGGAGGGATCGACGTATGGACTGCAATTTATGAAACCCCTCGAAGTTCGTTGGTCATGTTTGTTGTGCCGTGTCTTGTTGTTTATAAGGCAGCATGTCGGCCATCAGTGACACACCTGCAGTGAACGCATGCTGGACTTTGGTCTCCAGTTGATGTCTCTGCAGGCTCAGTGTAAAATGCATCTCCTGATTGTAAACTGTGAATGACGTGATCAGTGCTGGTGAATCACGTATTTATGCAACATCATCAGGTTGCTTTCTGTCCATACTGTAATCATACATATTTTTTCTCTTTCTCTTTGGTTCTGTTTCAGGCTTTAAGTCTGTCTTAGAACAACATGTATTTGAACATCTGCCATTAAAACGTTTCAACAAATGTTCCTCTTTGGCCGGAGATGAACCAGCTTTATTCGACGCGTTGGTGTGTGCATGATGGTGGCCTTACGTATCCTGCGTGTGTTCGGAGCGTTGGTTGTGAGAGTCCTCAGTAACTATTGCAGCGTAAGATGCAATATACGCATGGCTAATGAGGGCGGTGCGGTCTGAAGATGTGATGGGTTCAGGAACCTGCAAAACTAAATGGAAACAAGTTTACAACAGGAAATTGAGGATGTGGAAGTCCTCCAGTGACACGCGGAGTACAGACGCCAGTATGAGCGATAACGGTCACAACGAAAAACGGTTGTCAACGTGAACGCGTGGTTCAATGGTTCAATGGTTCATGGTTGGTCTTCACACACGCTGATTCTCTGCTTCTCTGCTGCAGAGGAAAGGAAGCAACATAACGGGGTCAATGTTTACATGGATTAATTAAGATTGAAATTAAGTTTTGAATACATTTTTTGCACAGGAGGACCATAGACTTCATCCCCATCACTTAGACTGGAGGTGCATCAGAAAGGGATCTCTCAGTGTCTCCACATCTCTTGTGAACTTCCTTTTATGTGAACATCTCCTTTAATGTTTGAAATTGGTTTTAGCTCCTCAGTTTGTTAAAAAGAGGATCTGACTGATTGGAAACCTGACGATACTACGTCCCGCCCACCGATAGCTGTAACCTGACTGCACCACAGGCCTGTCAATCAAACAGACACGCCCCGCCCAAAACAGGTATTTTTGAATCTTCTTTTCTAATGAATGAGGGATTATTTTCAGATGGACCTCCAGAAAACTAATAAGAAGGAATGACTTTAGCTAACAACACCGAGATAACTGATGGACACATTTTATTAACTTTGGATTTGATGAGAGAAGTTGAATGGGAGTCTATGGAGCCGGAGGCTTTTTGGAGCCGACCTCTAGTGGTACTTGGTGGTATTGTACCTTAAGACACTTCTGCATCGGCCTCATTTTTCAGACCTGGAAGCTACGAACACTTTTATATCCAGTCTGTGGTTTTCACCTCCTGGTTAGTTTGTAATTTACATGAAATGGAGCGGAAATAAAAGATAATAGTGGATCTGAAATAAATATGAAAACATAATTAGGCCTTCCAACCAATGAAGCCAGTGTAGCACGCTCCCATTCACCCATCCACTGCCACTGTCATACATAACATGGGTCACTTTGCTCTGATTAGGTTCTGGTGTTACTGGCAGGAAATCAGTTATGCCTCCACGATGTGACAAATTAAAAGTTAGCAGGAGGCGCTGAAGTTATCTTCTGCGGTGCAGTTTTAAAGAATATAATGAGCAGAACCACATTTTGAAGCAGCTCCAAGGTGCTCATGCTGATTTCTTGACTGGTTTCCAATTTTTCTTTTATTTTGATACAAGAACACACAAAATTTAATTTTAGATGGGATCGACAGGCGTGACATCCAAAACTAACAATCTGTTAAATTAAATATATATAAACACGTCTGTTTGAAAACTAGATTAGCTAAATATGGTTGAATTAGACAGTTGATGTTTGTCCAAATATGAAATTGGTCTGAAAACTGAATTAATTGTTGGCTGTCTTGGAGCTCAAACTTCATGTTGAAGTTTAAAGATCTGCTGCCATAAAAATAAATCGACTAATTTTCAATAAATGGGTTAAAAAAAAAGAGGCTGAAAAGCCTCTGAGACGATACAACCGACAGACCGAGAAATTCTGCTGACCTATAAACTGTCGATTGAAAGCTCTCCATGCAAAAAGCATTTGAAGCTTTTCAAGGTCATAAAAATCCAGCACGCAGTGAATTCAGAATTATATGAGCATATAGACCAGACGTCCAACTGAGAGCAGTTTCTGAACTGTGAGAATACAAAGAGGAACTCATCGTGTTTGCAGTCATCCAGTATTTCTATATTCTGAGTCAAACTATTTAATAAACATGATTAAACACACGCAGGTCCGATTTGGAGAAAGGTGACGAATTTGTGTTGAATGTGAAGCGCTGGAAGAAGTTTCAAAGCCAACAAGCAGATGTCAGTCTGTGACCAGCTGAAGGTTACATGGGCCAACTCTTTTTAATTAACGGAGTCAGACTGATGACTCTTCATAAATGCTCCATAAAATCACTGCTGAGATGTCCTGTTAGTGGGTACAAAACATGATGACGTGCATTTCAAATCACTATCACATAAGCAGAAACATATTTCCCTCCAGGATTTCATGGAGTTTTTTTTGTAAAACTTGCGATCAGAATGTTTGAATTTCCTTTATTTTTAAATTCTGATGTAAACGGAAAACATTTCCAGTTTTCTTGAACAAAATTGTTGGAAATAGAAGTTGCCAGATTCTATTGAGTTTGTTAAAAATTGGAAGCTCCAACAAACGTTGCAGAGATTGGCTGCATTTTTATTTAATGTTGTCACTGCAAGATTGAAGATTTACTGGAAGGACTGCCGGGAAAATGAAAGACCTTGATGTAGTGCTGCCAAAATCTGTATGCTGATTTCCAAAAGTTAGTTTTTCCACAGATGCACACAGTTTCATTGCTTGCATGTTGTGCTTTAAAGCAACAACTTTCAAACCACCAAGTGGAGAAACACATTTGTTGAGCTACAAATTAAATTTGGACCTTCCATGTTAGATTAGATTAAGTCAAATCAACACGCACAGACAGGAGCTGCATACTGGATTCAGAACTTCTATACTGGATTTGGAAATCCACACATTGGTTTTAAAAGTTGTCATTCTAGATTCAGACGGTGACAAACCTGATATTTTGTCGACTAAAACATGCTTATTTCATCATGAGAGTGTAGCAGAGGTCCCTGAGGCAGAGAGTGTTTGGACACCGCCGGCCTCCGGCAGCATAACGCTGCGAAATAGCAAAGCAGAGTTCTCCTCACCGTCCTCCATTATCTATACCCACTTTATCCTGACAGGGGGGCTGGAGCCCATCCCGGATCACTTTGGGCGAAGGCAGGTTACACCCTGGACAGGTCGCCAGTCCATCATAGGGCCAACACATAGAGACAGACGGAAACAAAGACCACACCTAAGGGCAATTTGTAGAATCACCACTTAACCTGACATGCATGTCTTTGGACGGTGGGAGGAAGCCAGAGTAGCCGGAGAGAACCCGCACACGGAGAACATGCAAACTCCACACAGAAAGACCGAGGCCCAGATTTGAACCCTGAACCTTTTCGCTGTGAGGCCACAGTGCTAACCACTGTACCGCTGTGTCCAGCTTTATAATTAAGCCCGTAGTGTCAACAGAGTGGCAGCCGGGGAGATCGTCTCCAACAGATACTGACAGAGCAGAGGGCTCAAATTAAAACCTCGGCCCTCACTGTGGGTTACATGCATTATGCAGTGGCCTATTACAGCCCAGGCCCAGGTGGGACCAATCCTTTTCCTCCTTTAAATATTAGCATTTCATTTCTCTTAGTGTTGCTCTGAGGAGCTGAAGCTCTCTCTAACCCATTTCTCTATCTACTAAAATGTCCCTCTCCGTCCCTTAAACTCTCCCTCAAACCTATTTCTCTCCGTCAATCATTTTTTTGTCTAATTTGTGCCCAGTTCTGTCCTTCTCCTTTTCCATCACATTTTTTGCTCATTACCATTCACCTTCTCTGAGTGCTATTTTTGCTCATTCAATCTTCCTTTGTCTCTTTCTTTCTCAATGTGCACTTGTTTGACTCACTGATTTGTGATTCTGTCTTTGTCAGTATGTGTTTCTCTTTCAATTAATTTGTAGTGTTAGTTGTTACGGTGTGTCTGGCTAATGGTGTGCGGTGTTCTCCCACTTTCCAGAGCATACTACTTAAAACAATAATCCATGATATTCAACCGCGGTCCCATCATGTCTCTGTAATGCAGCTTCATGTTTCCAACAAAGTTGGAACACTGTGTAAAATGTAAATCATACTTAAACCATATTTATTTGAAAATAGATGAAACTAAGAAATGTTATTGTTTTATGAAAAATATTTTTGAATTTGATAGCAGCAACACATCTAAAAAGAGTTGGAACAGGTTTATGTTCACCACTGAGCTGCATCACCTCTTCTTTTTACAACACTGTAAACATTTGGGAACGGAGGAGACCAGTTTCTGGAGTTTTTAAAGTGAAATGTTGTCCCATTCTTGCCTGATATAGGATTTCAGCTGCTCAACAGTTCAGGGTCTCCTTTGTTGTATTTTTCATGTCATGATGATCCAGATGTTTTCAATGATTGACAGGTCTGGACTGCAGGAGGTCAGTTTATCAGCGAACTCTTCTACTACGGAGCCATGCTGTTGGAATACGTGCAGAATGTGGTTGGACGTTGTTCTGCTGAAATAAACAAGACCTTCCCTGAAAGAGACGTTGTCTGGATGGCAGCATATGTTGCTCCAAAACCTGAATATATCATTCAGCATTAATGCTTCCTTCCAGATGTTCAAGCTACCCATGCCATGTGCACTAATGCATCCCTGTACCATCACAGATGCTGGCTTTTGAACTGAGCGCTGATAACAAGCTGGATGGTCCCTCTCCTCTTTAACCGGTAGGATGCAGTGTGCCCCGCACCCCACGCCAAAAATATAAGCCAGCCACTCTAACTCACCAAGGAGATGCACACAATGCAACTCCCATCCTGTAAACCCACCTATAATCATCTTAAGCTGCTGTCCGTGGTGCTGATCAAGACTGACCGAAACTCCAGTTATATCAGCGCTGATCTAACAGCGCTCTCTGAACTCAGGCCAGAATATCATCAAATATCTTACATCGTATGTTAATAAGCAAAGAACAAACAGCCACCAAAGAAAGCACAGCAACTCATTATGGCAGCTGTTCACAGAAGATATCATTTACATTCATTTAATTCATCATTCATCATCAATGACGCTGTGGCAAAATGTTATTACAGACACAGATTACACATTTTCCAACATATGAGAGGTAACGAATTCATTGCCGTAGATTTAAATTCCTGACAAAATAAAGAAGCTGTACTCACCCATTAGAAGCTCATTCTCAATACTGCTCGAGTCCAAATTCCTGCCTCCGCTGGTGTCTATTGAGAGTAGAGCCAAAGCATTTTCATGTTTCTTGTCCCGTACTGCTTCGTAAATAGGACTTTATCAACTTGAGCTTGGAGAATGAACGTTCTGTGGTTGCAACAGTGACGGGTATGGTGAGCTATAACAGTGATGCTGTGCAAACATCACTAAACGTTGTGGTCTTTCACTGTTGGCTCTTTTGCTATTTTGGATTTAAAGCAGGCTCTGAATGCAAAGAGTTGCTTAGTTAAACTCTGGGATAAATCCCTGCTGCGGTGGTCGGCGAGGCGCCGGGAGTCCTGGTAGACTGGAACAATTCGCTAGTTTCACGCATTGAAGTGAACCTCTGTGAAAGCTGGCTGATAATGATGTCCAGGCTGGCGTTGAACACATTCATTCTGAAATGACTCTCACCTCTCATCTTCACACAGCTCATCGAAAGTGGCGTTTTACTCTTCTTTTGCAAACTTCCATGAAGTCGCGCTGCGCTCGACCTGGTCACAGGCATGTCAGTATACAGATCGGACCAGGGTTGTGTTTGGGAGGAGACCCACTGCTTTCTGGATCTCTACATCTTTTAACTGCAACATCTTTGACACAGCATTCATGATTTCCAATATTTTTGTTGTACAACTATAAAAAATATATTAAAAAAATAATAAATAAAGAAGACACTAGCAGTGTGGCAGCTACACACAGAGCCCCATTGAAGAGTCATTGAAGGAGAGGAGGAGGTAACAGTAGTGTGTTGTGTTGTTTTTTGATTTTTGAACATTTTCACCTCAAATAATGCTGAATCAAAGCAAAAGTAATTTGGTAGAGGTGGCAGCATTTGTGCAAACTCAACAAACTGTTAATGTTCCGGTGAAAAGGGAACTGATGGTTATAGTGGGCGAGACGTAGTATCATCAGGTTTCCAATTAGATCAGTCAGATCCACCGCTGGCTCCTCCCCCAGCTTGTCCAAATATGGTCACTTCCTGCTCAAAACCGTCCCGAACTAGCAAAGATGGTGACGGACAGAATCTGAACTGGAGGCTTCATAACGTTCACAAACCAACGGGTGACATCACTATTGGTTGAAAAGGGGCGGGGTTCATCCCTTTCTTTTGATATCATGTTTCATAAATTACACAATGTGATTGGTTGACAGGTGCCTGATCTCTGTCAGTAATTCAAATGTGATCATTATAAGTAAGTTGACATACTGTAGGTTAGATTTGATTTGAATGGATTGACCGATAGAAGGAAGTAAAAAATTAAATATTATATATCAGATATTTGATGACACAAAGCGCCAGTTTTACTGGGGAATCCAGGAATAGTCCTGAACCTGCTTTGTTTTAGTGATGTACCATAAATATACTAATATACTGTCAGATAAACTGGGCTGCATATGGTGTCTTTTCTATAATTAATACATAGTCAGCTCAGGGAGTCAGGACTGCACAACTGCGTGATAAATAACAGCTCGGGATCCTCGTAGCAGGTCTCAGATCTCCACTGAGAACAAAAACGTAGGATCCTGAAACTGGGACTGACACTCATTATTTTTAGGAGTTTATTCTAATTCATAAGTAATATTACTGTAAGTCTTCATCGGAGTGACATGCCAGTGTATATGCTACAACATTTAACTAAACTGCCACTTACATCGTGAACTAATTGACATCTAAACCATCCCTGCTGTTGTTGTACATTTACATCTGTAGTAATTTCCTATTTGTCGTTTTTGCATCCCTGAGAGTCACTTCTGACCCGATAACCTGACAAGTTGTTCCTTGTTTTTACTGTCAGAACATCTGAACAGCAATTTGTTTTTTAAAAAAAAAATGTGTTGAGGATTAAGCCTCACAGACATCCAGCTCCCTCTGAACTGTCTGCATTTTCCAAGTAGAAACAAGCGATAAAATAAAGATAAAAAAAAAAAAAAAAAAAAAAAGGTTTTGCAGCTCGTTAAATCTGACTCGGATCACTAAAACGACCAAGTTTCATCAGAAACAGATGAGAAACTTGAGATAGAAACGGTGCTGCGTGAGGCGTAGATATCCCTGCATACGGTAGAGCATGTAAGATGTCTCTGAACCTGTTGAGTGACGTATAAGAGTGAAAATCCTCCAGTCGTTTTTAGACTCTAAATCCTCAGCCTCTTTTAAAATAATGCTGTGCTTTTCTTTGAGGATTACGCTGTGAATAGATTCCAGGCCGGTGAGTAATTGTTTAATTTCATACTACCCCAGCAGTGGCACGTCACAATTAGACTCAGGCTGAGAGCTTTCTGCTCATTTATTCTATGCAAACATCAGTAATGAATGTGTGAATGCTGCAGTGTCATATAATATGTATGATGAATATGCTTGGCATGTGGGAAAGGAGCATGAATGGTTTATGTGTTACCAGCGGCATTGTGAGGGGCCGACAACATGCTGCTCCGGGGCAATGTGAGCAACAGGAAAAGCTGTTTTAATCCACACACACACACAAACATCACCTCGTGTGTCATACACAGTAAATATAGAGGAGTGTGTTCTCTGCTCTGGGACAAAGGCACCAGAACAACCAGCTGTGAACAAGGAGACCCAGTTAACACGGCGCCGGTTCAGAAACATCAGGGATTTCCATCGATAGCGAACTTCAGGGTTTTGTGAAAGAAGGTGTTGAGGTCTGGAGATGTTTAATGCTGAGTGGATGGCCACCAGGATGAAATAATCTGTGTTTGTTGTGAAAGATTTTGCTTTTCTAGCTCAGTTTGCTTCTCCGATTTCATCACATTTTCTGATTTCTCTTTAGTTTTTGATGACAAAAAAAGAAAAGACGAGAAACAACCAACACAGAGACATTACACCAGACGTAACAGACATGAAGCTTCAAATACAATACACCGGTTTAGGAGATCATTGCATCACCGCTCCATCTAGATAGGATTTAGCTAATCTACATATAATACATTCAGCTTTCTATTTAATAACTTGGACACCGAAAATATTTCGTCACATCGACATTCTGGTTAAAGTAAAAACATGTTATTAACTTGTTTCTGCTTTGTAGGTTTGACTTGTTGACTGTGTGTAGTGGGACAGTTTAAGTCCCTGAAGAGAGCCACAGAATAATCTAAATAGTTTACTGGGACCTTAGCAAATGAATGAATTAACCATGTAGTTTACATGTATACAAAACCCCGACTACAACATGCAGCAGCTCGACTTTTAACTGATCGTAATAGGTCACATATCACGTCAATTATATCCTCACTACACTCACATCCAATTAAGTTCAGGATTAATTTTTTAAATCCCAGTGCTCAATTTTAGAGCTCTGCATGGTCGAACAGCTCCGTACAAAACCGATCTCCTCCTTCCTTACTCACCCAGTCGGACTCGAAGGTCTACTGATCAGAAATGGTTGTCCATAATCATCAACCATCAGTGATGTCACCAATCATCAGTGATGTCATCGTTGGTTTGTGAACGTTATGAAGCCTCCAGTTCAGATTCTGTCCGTCACCATCTTTGCTAGTTCGGAGAGGTTTGGAGCAGGAAGTGACCATATTTGGACGAGCTGGGGGGAGGAGCCAGCGGTGGATCTGACTGATCTGATTGATCTGATTGGAAACCTGATGATACTACGTCCCGCCCACCGATAGCTGTAACCTGACTGCACCACAGGCCTGTCAATCAAACAGACACGCCCCCAAAAACAGGTATTGAATCTTCTTTTCTAATGAATGAGGGATTATTTTCAGATGGACCTCCAGAAAACTAAGAAGAAGGAGTGACTTTAGCTAACAACACCGAGATAACTGATGGACACATTTTATTCACTTTGGATTTGATGAGAGAAGTTGAATGGGAGTCTATGGAGCCGGAGGCTTTTTGGAGCCGACCTCTAGTGGCACTCGCTGGTATTGCAGCTGAAGACACTTCCGCCTAATTTTTCAGACAAAGAAGATACGAACACTTTTACATACAGTCTGTGGTTGTCCCTCAAACCTGCTTTAAAACTAGAGGTGGGCGAGCCTTTCAAACTGGTGCACCTAATTTATTGAACTATCTCCCTGTGTTTGCAATGTCTTGACTCCTGCAGCATTTTAAAGAGAAGGTTGAAAACGTTCCTATTCTTTCAAGCTGGTGGTTATCCTAGAGCTGCTCTGTTTTATTTAAGACTCATTACTGGAATAATTCTCCACATGTGTCAAGGGCATTTGTACTTGTTCTTTTGTCGGTGTCTTTGATTGTTTGTTTGTTTGTTGTTGTGATCTTAACTGGTCAGCATCATGCTGTTTTATTGATATGAAGCCTTTTCTGATTTTATGTCTGTGAAAAGTGCTGTACAAAAAAACTTTACTGAATTACTTACCAACCAATAGCACTCCTTTTCAATGCCCTCAGCATACATTGGCTAAAACACAACATGAATATCCAGAGTGAACAAGTGAAGCGAAACTGTCCTCTTGTTCCATAATTAGGATGAGAAAGTCAGCTCACTTAAATCTCCATAAAAACTACTGTAAAAAAAAAAAAACGGGCTGCAGTGAAACCCGCCACACATCATCGCACATGCTACTGTTTTCATTCAGCACTTTGTCAGGAGACAAAACAAGAGTAGTTTCTGTAAGTGGGCCACGGCGTTGCTCGGTCCGGGGAAATGAGATTACCCATTTTACAAATAAAGAAGTGGCTCATTAAGACAGTCCTTAAGTAGCGTACGTTATACTTTATAATATTAATAATGAAAGGAACATCCACATATTAACAGCTCTGAAGGTCATTACAGTTTTATTGGTGTTTCATTAGGGGGATGTGCAGTTTCAGTGCATGGTTGTTACATTGAACTGTTTTTGCAAAGTCAGCTTTTTCTGTGATATTAAACAATGTTTATGTCACCACTGCAAAACAGAAAAAACTAAAACAAAGCCGAGAGTCCAGCAGCTCCGGACGCTGTTCTTTAAAACACTCAGAGGACGACCGAAGTCGTTAGAATCCATCTGCCGGAGGGACATTCAGCAACCAGAGTGGCTCCGAACTTTTTCCTTTCCTTTGTGAGTGCTCTAACATTCAGGTGATTCGGCTTTGGTTTGGTTTTCAGCTGCTGTCCGAACGTTATTGATGTGTCTCCGTGTGTGAACAGAAACTACCTGGAAACAAATGTTCTCTGTGTTCCACTTGGTACTAACGTTGACTTGACAACAGACGCCTTATTATTGTAATACTTGCTTATAAATAATATGAATGCACTGGTTAAAAATTCCCCCCAGAGTCTTGTGGTGTTACCAAAATGACTGCACTGCTACAGGAAAAAGAACTTTCAAGAAACTGACAATGTTAATTTAAAAAAAAAAATTATTATTCAGTTACAGGGGATCAACTAAAGTGTGAAAACAGAATTCATTTTCCAGCCACAGCTCTGCCTCCTCTGTCAGCTGTCACACACTGAAACTTGTGTCAAACTGATTTTACCAAAGCATTCATCACAGAGCTGAATAACCTCTGCAGTATTAAGTGAGCAGCGTTAACAACTCGCCCCTCGAACATGCTACTGGTGTTAATTAGGGAACTTCAGAGGTGCTGCTCTGAGGATCCTTTGGACGGACACAGTTTAATAACAACAGGCTGAAACAGTGGTCCGCTGGCAGCCAACCGAAGTTAGCAGCTGCTGGTGGTACTTTTATATTTATTGGACAGATGAGTGAGATCACCAGTTTCTGTACAGAAACTCTCCACCTTGTTAAAATCTGGGCTCTAAGTACTCAAGCAATATTACAGGAGAAGGTGTGCTTTAACATCAGTATTGGCCGTCGCCTTGGTCCTGACCAACAGGACCAACAGAGAGGATTTCTAGTCTCCAACTGAATAAATACAGAACATAGAAACACTAAACTGATCAGCTTGCTCAGTCTGGTTGGAACAAAGATATCTGAGGAACAAAGATATCCATGGACTCATGTGTTTTTAAGATTTTAGCACTGTGTCGTATATTGAAATCAAACCGGTCCAGCTAGCCGCCGCTAGGGTTTTAGGTGCGCGACTATCCGTGGTGTTACGGTACGGGTGCCCGGGGCGACCAAAAAGGAGCTCTCAGTCACTTTGGTTTGGTGTCTGTCTCGTTTGTTCTCACATCTCATTGCTGTCGTCTCATTAACACCCGTCCCTCTCTGTTTTTCTGTAGATGGGAGGCACCATGTACAACACAGGGAAGCACGTGTCGCTGCGGCCGGACAAAGCCCACCTGGTGAACATCTCGGGGGGCCCGCTGGGTTACAGCTACCGGCTGGAGGAGGTCCGCCTCCACTTCGGGAGCGAAGACTCCCAGGGTTCAGAGCACCTCCTCAACGGACAGGGCTTTCCTGGAGAGGTGAGAGACCATGAACATTGACCGGCTAATGTAATAACTTCTGGGAGCAGACAGACAAATAATTACGTAAAATTATAATATCTCGGATAAAAACACATGCTGAAAGTGTGCATACAGACTCCAAACATGAAAAAAAGAAACGCACCCAAGACCGCCACCAGTAAGCTCTTCTGAAACACTTATCTGTCTTTAAGGCGTAAACTTTTTCCAAATGTGGCAGATTTGTTCCCTTCAAATTGGATTTGAAGCTTATCTCCGAGCTTGTAATCCATCTTGAAGGGAATTCAAACCTGGTTGCCAAAACTAGAAATAGGCTGTCTACCTCTGAGCAGCTTGTGGCTGCGTGGAAAGTCCCCGAGCTTTCAACCCGACGCTGATCACAATACTACATTTGTCATGTAAATCCACGCCGTCCACAGAGACACGCAGCAATTTCAATGGGAACTGTAAACTTTTGAGACACTTCTTAGTCATGTCATGCACATTTGATTTGTGATTCCACTTCTGCCAGAGATGTTCCGGAGGAAGACGTAATCTCACTGACTCAATTTCATTTGGCAGAGCTGGAGAAGCTCAAGAACTGTAGTTTTTATATTTGGGCCGCTGTTGCTCAAAAGGTACAGCTGGTTGACCTGAAACTTGGACAGAGAAACAGCAGATTTGGTTTCAATCTCTGGAAACGGTCAACACTGACCCTTGAAAGCTTCTTGTGCCCACGTGTTGTCTTAACAGGAACTTGTGTGCATATGAGTGAATGAGAGGAACCGTGCTGTATGAGTCCATAAACTGTTCAAACAGTGATGTGATGGCGCTCGTCTGAGGACGTTGTAAGGACTTCATGACCTATTAAAATCCTTGTTGTTTTTTGTGATGTGAAAATGTTTTGGTCACCAGTTTTTACGTGATGGTCATCTGATCCACAGAAAAATATGGACTAGAGCTGATTTTAGTTTTTTATTTGAGGAAATATTGTGGTCGTGTTTAAAAGAAACCATCGTTCCCTGCTGGGAGGAATGGAGGTGTAAACTATCTGTCATGTCAAAGTTATAGTCTCCTTCATCCACTCCTCTTACATGAAGCTATTTGGTGCTATTTTCCATCATTAAAGCTTGGTCATACATGCTTTTAAAAAAAGCAACATTTTGTGGTAAGATCGATGGACCGGTGACCAGAGACTTTACGCTGTTGACCAATAGATTGAAGATCTATACATTAATTTGAGCCACTCATAATAATACATATTGATCAGGTGCTGTTCCTGCTGGAGATGTTAGAGCTCTCTGTCATTGTGTCTCTTTCAGGTCCAGCTAATCCATTATAACCAGGATCTGTATGCCAACTACAGCGAGGCAGCTAAGAGTCCTCACGGCATCGCTGTGGTCTCCATCTTCATAAAGGTCAGCATGTCCTTCTGGGAGTACAGAGGAACAGAGTGAAGGGACGGTCATGCTGGGAAAAAACAGGCAGACCAGAGAGTTGTAAGGTGTCAGGACCGAAAATGAGCGTTCAACATCTGATGTAGTGTTCAACCCCGTTTCAAGAAAAGTTGGGACGCTGTTTAAAATGAGAATAAAAACAGAATGCAACTATTTGAAAATTACATAAACCCATATTTAATTGAAAATAGACCAAAAACAACATATCAAAAGACCCTTTGGGCTCTCAGGCAGCACTGCATTCAAAACACACAATTCTGGAGTGGAAAGCACTGCATGGGCTCAGGAACACTTGTGAAAACCATCGTCTGTGAACACAGTTCATTGCTGTGTCCACAAATGCAGGTTAAAACTCTCCAAAGAAGAAACCAGATAGAAACATGATCCAGAAACACCGCCGCCTTCTCTGGACCGAGATCATTGAAGATGGACTGAGGTGAAGTGGAAAACTGTCCTGAGGTCTGATGGATCACAATCTGAGGTAATGTTTGGAAATCATGGACGCTGCATCCTCCAGGCTAAAGAGGAGAGGGACCATCCAGCTTGTTATCAGCGCTCAGTTCAAAAGCCAGCATCTGTGATGGTACAGGGATGCATTAGTGCACATGGCATGGGTAGCTTGAACATCTGGAAGGAAGCATTAATGCTGAATGATATATTCAGGTTTTGGAGCAACATATGCTGCCATCCAGACAACGTCTCTTTCAGGGAAGGTCTTGTTTATTTCAGCAGAACAACGTCCAACCACATTCTGCACGTATTCCAACAGCATGGTTCTCTAGTAGAAGAGTCCGCTGATAAACTGGCCTCCTGCAGTCCAGACCTGTCAATCATTGAAAACATCTGGAGCATCAGGACATGAACAATACAACAAAGGAGACTCTGAACTGTTGAGCAGCTGAAATCCTCTATCAGGCCAGAATGGGACCACATTTCACTTTTAAAACTCCAGAAACTGGTCACCTCAGTTCCTAAACATTTACAGTGTTGTTAAAAGAAGTGACACAACACAGTGGTAAACATGATCCTGTCACAACTTTTTTGAGATGTGTTGCTGCTATCAATATCAACATAAGCATACATTAAAAAAAAAAACTTTTTTAATAAAAAAACAAAAAATCTCTATTTCAACATTTCATACGTCGTCTCAAATATGGGTTTTCATGATTTATAAATCATTGCATTCTGTTTTTATTTACATTTAATATAGCTTCCCAACTTTTTGGAAAACAGGGTTGTATTATAGTCAACTTATTAAGTTATTGAATGAATTGAATGATGATTTACAGCCATCAACAATGAGGAGCCACGAAGCACCAGTTATCAATGACACAATTACTCAGTACAAAAAATGGCAAACGTTTGGAATAATCACGGAATTTGAGATCTTAGTAAATTAGGCCTTGAGTGTGCGTTTGTGTGTGTGTGTGTGTGTGTGTGGGGGGGGGGGGATTTGATTTGAATATTTGATTTTCCTCTGTTTGTCATCTCTCAGCTCTCTGAAAACTCCAATGTCTTCCTCAACCGAATGCTCAACAGAGACACCATCACCAGAATTAACTACAAACGTAGGATACACACACACACACACACACACACACACACACACACACACACACACACACACACACACACACACACACACACACACACACACACACACACACACATGCAAAAAGGAATCTTCAATACATTTTAGAATTTCATGATGAGTCACAAATTCATTTGTTTGTTTACAGTATATTTGTTTGGATGTCAAAATTCAGACAAACATATTGTTACATCAGTGCTGCGAATTGTGTTTTTACCAGTCAAGGAAGTGAGGAGCTCAGCAACACCCTCAACATATGGTTTTAACATCTGATGTTTGTTGTGTTTCTACTATTACTATAGTATTATAATATACTAATACTCCTAAATATTAATACTATACTGCGATACTATACTAATACTCCAAAATACTAATACTATACTATGATACTATACTAATACTCCTAAATACTAACACTAATACTGATATACTAATACTCCTAAATATTAATACTATACTACTATACTATACTAATACTTCTAAATACTAATACTATACTACTATACTAATACTAAGACTCCTAAATACACTCCTAATGACAGGGGGATCTTATTCTACCTAATGTAACACAGCCACACACGCACACACGCACGCACGCACGCACGCACGCACGCACGCACACACACACACACACACACACACACACACACACACACACACACACACACACACACACACACACACACACACACACAGCCTGTTTGTGGTGTCCTCCTTCAGGAACAATACATTCTTAATTGCATACAAATCAGTTCTCCGCTGCCAAAGTCTGTTTTCAAACCTCTGCTGTGAAGATGTTCAGCCCTCAGGAGAATTCCCCTTCTGTTAATGGGGCTAAACATAGCTGAGTTACACACTCTCACACACGCGCACGCACACACACACGCACGCACATGCACGCACACACACACGCACACGCACGCACGCTAACACACAGTATTGTTTGTGTCACTTAGCTAGACATTACATAAAGCAATCCTCTGCAGACGTACAGATACACTCATCAATGAAAGTTTCAACCTTTAAAATTTTCAGTTTGTCTATAATACGAGTACACACACACACACACACACACACACACACACACACACACACACACACACACACACACACACACACACACACACACACACACACACACACACACACACACACACACACACACACACACACACACACACACACACACACACACACACACACACACACACACACACACACACACACACGTTTTCTGTGTTTCCTTTAACAGCATATTCCTGTTAATGGGTTTGATTGGACCTTCAGACAACACTAACACTTTCTGTCCATCCTCCTCTTCTTTTAGATGATGCGTTTCTATTGATGAGCCTGAACATAGCCGACCTCTACCCTGACACCACGCGTTACATCACCTATGAGGGGTCCATCACCATCCCGCCCTGCTATGAGACGTCCACGTGGATCCTCATTAACAAGCCGGTTTATGTGACACAGATGCAGGTACGTGAATACAGAGTCAGTCAATGTGATGACGTTACAATTACAATAACGAAGAAATGCAGTGGATAGACAGAACCCATCCAGATGTTAACTGGTACCTGCCTCTGTATCTAAAATACATTTACGGAACCAGTAAAGCGCAAGGGATTCTACTTTTTGACTTAATTGGCATAATGTGACGGAAACCAGTCGAAGCAATGACAGTGAAATCCTGCACAGCTGACTTCAGACCGGGTTTTTGTTGGTCAGACCCTTTAGCTGCATCAGTGCTTCAGAACACACCTCATTTTAAGACCAACACACCGACAGGTGCAAGTTGGGGTGCAGTGGTTTACTGGAATCACGGTATATTATTATAACTGATGGTTATCATTCTGTGCCCAAGTGCTTAATACTGATATTTAAAATACAATGCAACAAACGGATGCCTTCGCCTGCATCTCCTTTCCTCATCGACTGCCTGTCAGACTCAGCAACGGGCGCCACAAACACAAAAGCAGCAGAGAATACGAAATGAACCCTATGACCATCTCCACCCCTGAAAAAGTGATTAAAAATAAACGAGACAACTTTGGACATCTTAAACATGAACGTGAGGTTGTCCTCATAGACGGACATCTAGTTTGCAAATAATGTGGACTGAAACTGAAAACACATCAAACCCCTGGAAGAATCCTTCCACGGATCAAAGTATGCGTCCTGGTAATAAATTTAACACCGAACTAAAAAAAGAGTTTCATGTACAGTGTTGCAGTGAACGCGGTTCCAGTTTACTGTTGGTTTTTATAACCGAATATTCAAAGTAAATACTCAGTTTACTATTCCATGAAGAAAATAATCTTTGCTTGCAGGTGCATGAGTTCAAAAGAGGTCCACATGAACCAACCACTGCAGTAAAATCCTGCTTCAATTACATGTGTTTTATTCATTTTCATAAGCAAGACTTTTTTGCACTTCAACTTAACAATGTAACCGATAATAATAATAATAATAATAATAATAATAATAATAATAATAATAATAATAATAATAATACACCTAATAAAAATAAAATACCGTAAACTGTGACACCGTGATGTTTTTTGAGACGGTTATCATACCATAAAAAATAGCGTTGCAACCGAAGCCGCAGGTCCATCTGCCATTCAAACATCGTGGATGCTGGGCGGGAAAATGACGAGTGTGTTGTCACTTTGCATTCTGCGCTGCTAAGATTGAGCCCTTACAGTACAAACTATCATCGGCTAACAGGCACAGCGACGTAGCTGTAAATCTACTCACCTTGTTGTAACGTATCTGGGTCAGAACCAGAGAGCGTCTTGGCATCGCTGACGAGCAGCTACAGAGATCAGTTCCAACCTGCACTCTTCAGACTTGGAAGCTGAGCGTCAAAGTGCAGCACGTTACGATCACACTGGATTGTAATGAACTCTCGCACCAGCTGCCTTTTACTCTCGCTGCTCTCGCTCCTGCTCGTACTCCCCCGTTCTTCCTTCTCACGTGCGAACTCTTCTCTGTTGTTCAGCAACGTGGTTTCAGGTGAAGCGTTTCAGACGAGACGCTTTTAAATGTGCTCCATGAGTTTTATTATTTCAACCTCAATTTTGTTTCTATAGCACCAAATCACAGCGAGGGTTATTTCAAGGCTTCTGATTAAGAAACTCTTCGTCCTCTTAAAGTCCTCCTCTCTGATCCGTGCAGTTTTTCTCCATCTTAAGATGTTTTGTGAATAACTTTGATCTAATTTACTCTTAAGTTTAAGGGGAAATTCTTAGAAAACGTCACAACTCTAAGATTCTTCTTAGAACTTGGCCACCAGGAGGAACTTTTAGTCTGACGTTTAATGCCAGTGTTTGTCATCTACATGACGCAGGTTTTTGTATTTTATATCATTAAACTAACTTCTGATTCTCATAAAATACCAGGGGAAGAGTTATTCATGATATTAGTTACCTCTTGCTCAGGCTGTGATCAGCCCATGGAGGCCATTAGCAGCATGTTAGTTTCCACCTGTGTGAAGTCTTAAAGGGGATGAGAAGAGCTCATCTGATTGGCTCTGATTAAAGTCGGCTGTGAAACACCTTCTGATTATATTCCTCCTACTTTCCCACTGTGCTATGATGCGCCTGAGTTCCCAAGAATCCCTGCTGAGGTGGATGAAAAGAGTTCTGACATGGTGGTTAGTTACTAATCTAAACTGACCTAAACTAATCTAAACTGACCCAAACAAATCTAAACTGACCTAAACTAATCTAAACTGACCTAAACAGATCTAAACTGACCTAAACTAATCTGAACTAATCTAAACTGACCTACACTGACCTGTGTTCCCACAGATGCACTCCCTGCGCCTCCTCAGCCAGAACGAGCCCTACAAGATCTTTATGAGTATGAGTGACAACACTCGGCCCACCCAGTCGCTGCTGCAGCGCTGCATCCGGACCAACATCAACTTCAGCAAGCAGGGCCGCGACTGCCCCAACAACCGCGCCCTCCGCCCACAGTACAGAGGTAAGGTGGGGTGAGGGGGTGGGGGGCGTGTTCTGCAGTAATCAAATCAGTTTTATACTCCTAGAAATGATCAAAAAGTACGAGTTTCCCTTTTTCCCTTTAAGGCTAATTAGGTCAGATTTGTTTACTCACAGATAACCAGGAAACCTTCAGTTTAAGCCAGCGGATCAGTGGAAGAAACAGTCGATGTCATGATGTTTACAGTTGATTTTGGGATAAGACTTCTAACAGTGCTGCTTCAGTAAATACAGGCAGCCGTGCTGGTTGGGTTGGTATGCTGCTTCAGATACAACTGATGATCACAATGAATCACTTGGAAACTGATCACAGTGATTCACCATGCAGCATTTCACCAATGATTACTGTTTGAGAATTGTTGCATGGAAGAATGTCACTTGTTTTGATTTATGAAATATACAAAATGACTTTGAATTAATCCCTGGATTCAATTTGCAATTTGCTTTTCACAAATTTGGTGAAAAGATCTGCAGAGCATTTTACAACACTGTCATAATTCAAGAAAGTGAAGAGATTTCAACACCAGCACCCGGTTTCTCCTGGAACACATTCAGTGTGTTGCCTGAAATGGACACGTCACACATAAAAAAGAAAGCCAAGACAACCAGTGTGTGTGAAAGTCAGATCCATGGCAATTAGAGAAATGATGAGGTCAGGTCAGTACCCGAGGTTTTGGAAATACTGAGAAGTCCAACATGGCACGTTTTCTGTTCATCTGTTTGTCTCCATTATTGTAAATGTGATATCTCAGGAATGTCTCTTTAAATTTCAAGTTCACCTGGACTCAACTGATTCCAATTGAATGGTCAAAAGAGAGAGACACACACTGAGACACACACCGAGACACGCACTGAGACACACACTGAGAGATGCACTGAGAGACACACTGAGACACGCACTGAGAGACACACACAGACACACACTGAGAGACACACGCTGAGACACACATTGAGACACACACTGAGAGACACACACACACACACACACACACACACACACACACACACACACACACACACACACACACACACACACACACACACACACACACACACACACACACACACACACACACACACACTGAGAGACACATTGAGAGACACACTGAGACACACACGTTGTGTTTTTGCTGATTGTTGAGTGAGGTTCAGGGTTCCATCAGTTTTGTCAGTTTCATGTTTTATTTTATAAAGAATTTTGTTGATTTGTTGATTTTTATTAAATACGGAAGAAACAAAAATGAAGGCTGATTCCGTTTGTCCGTTCTAAATTATTTTTAGATCTATCTATATTATGGTATGTGTGGGAGTGTATTGTCTGTTTTTGGGAATGTAAACCTGGTTAATCGCGAATGGTGTTAAAAAGAAAACTGTTGCACCACACACACGCACGCGCACACACACACACACACACACACACACACACACACACACACACACACACACACACACACACACACACACACACACACACACACACACACACACACACACACTAAAACAAATGTGGAAGTGGACAGCGTAGGAGTCCTTCCATCCATCAGGAATAAAACTCCTGAGCAGCGTCTCCTGAGCTCCGTGAATATCTTCGGTATCGATCCAGTCGAGCTCAGCGCTTTCTCCCCTCAAATGGCCTCTGCTTCCCTTTGATATGCAGCTTGTTGCAACACAGAGCCTGAACAGTCAAGGTCGAAGGGCCAAAGAGACAGAAGGATGAAAAATATGGCACATAAAAGTGACGAAGCTTCACAGAACTAATACAGAAAAAACACAGGCTGCAGCTTCTGTAAAATGAAGAGCTTTAAATGCCTTTTAAATGATAATTCAACACACGCACATAGACAGGAGGCAACGCCAGGTGATTGTATTAAACTTATGTAATTGAACTTTTTGAGTGGCGCAGGGCGAGCAACGGGAGCCTATAACTCATGATAAGACCTCGTCACTTCCGGTTTTCACATCACAAAAAGAAAGCAGTTTCTCATCAAACAGAAAGCCATTTGAAGTTGTGTTTGTTGGAAGATCTCTGTGCTTCTGTGGGACCGTTTGCACTGTTTTTTTTTCCAGCTTTGCATCGTGCTTCCATTTTCTTCGTGACCTAGATCGTAGGAATTTAATGTCCATCAACCAGACACTAAAGATGGATCGTGTTCAGTCTGCACACTTCCTCCATAACCTGCTGAGAGTTCATAAACAGTTTTAAACTGTTTCACTCCTCCAACTTTCTCTTCTCTCATCATCCTGTCTGATGTTTCTCTGTTTCTTGCTTCGCCTTTTAACTTCTTAAACCTGAGGCACCACTTTGTTCTGTTTTCTGCACACTTCTTATCCTTTCTCTACTAATTATCTCTTATTTTCTCCTCTCCTCTCCTCTCCTCTCCTCTCCTCTCCTCTCCTCTCCTCTCCTCTCCTCTCCTCTCCTCTCCTCTCCTCTCCTCTCCTCTCCTCTCCTCTCCTCTCCTCTCCTCTCCTCTCCTCTCCTCTTCTCTCCTCTCCTCTCCTCTTCTTCCTCAGTGAACCAGTGGCTCCTGAAGTAGAAGATAATAAAGAGGTGAGGCTGCAGCGCCACAAGAAGAAAGGCAGGAATCATTTGAGTCCAGTTCACATTGCCGAACCGATGAGAGCTGAACAATCGTGAGATAAACTGAATGAAAAGCACAAGAGCTGTTCTTCACTACAGACTGATGACCTGAACTGACATCAGCTGACTCTAAACTAACTGCTGTGCCGGCCTCCTGCACGTCTACAGCCTGACACAAGTCTGTGGGGTCTGCACAGCGAGGGCACTAATCAGTCCCTAAAGACTCTGATGTCTTCACTCTACTGTGTATTTATTTGTTGTTTGAACTCACAAAGACTGTAACTGTAAAGACTGAATCACTTTGGATGAGGTGATGATCGCCGGTCCACATTCAAACCCAGGCTACAGATGGCAATTCTGGAAACTATCCTCCACTCGCTGGAGGAGTTATTACATTTCCACTGATGCTCTGTACCCACGGCAACGATGTCAAATAGTAACTGAGGAGTTTTAATTTTCAAAGAGAATGATGAAATGTGTGAGTTTCAGGTTTCATTGATGAAGGGACAGACAGCGGCCTGAACCGATAGAGAGGGTACTTGCTCTGCATGATTCTGAAATAGTTCACTCGTCTTCCTGGTGTTTAATAAAATGTGGTGACAGAGTTCACCTCGCATCAGATCTCTGCTTCTCACAGCAGCATAAAGGTCCGACCGCCGAGCTGTAACTCCAACTAACCAGCTAACACACAGCAGACCAAGAACATTCAACCAAAACTGAAGGTCGCACTTTACAAAGCCAATATTAGGTTAGCGGCTGTAATGAGAACGGCACACATGTCAAGCTTTGGATATCCTCACCTCCCAAACAGGTTAAATCAAATAAAAACTACGGCCATTATTATTGTTATAAGCTTGACATCACAGCGCCCTCTGGTGGTCAGTAATTAAAACAGGAGCGAAGCAGGATGTGACGTCAGAAGGATGGTTGAACTTTAACATCGTTTTCTTTTAACCATGACCGTTCCATCACTGCATGTTTACCAATGTAACCATGGCAACAAAGGTCCTCTCACCTTATCGTGTACTTGTTGCTTACAGTAGCTTACTAACTCATGCTGTTTCCTTATTTCCATGTCTTCTACATGTACCATCAGCTGGAGTTGACACTGACAGCTGCGGTGCTGCCGCTGGAGGTCCGACCATTGAATCAATGATAATCACTATCAGTGCTGATTTTTTAAGGTCAGACAAGCTGAGTTGGAACCAAAAAGTAGCCACGTGTTTTTTGTTTACCCTCGTTCATAGCGAGACACACACAGACACATACACCGAGCGAGAGAGCAGTGAAGAAAACTCCGCCCCTTTCCTGGTGAAGTGTCGACATGGTATAATTACAGCCCACACTGGATTTCTGCTGTGTTTATACAGTACAACTGTGATCACAGATCTTTTCCTTTTGTATTTTAGCTGGAACCGCGCACGGCACGAGTGAAAAATAGTTGTCGGTTCTATTTTATAAATGACGCACCGCACACGAGGCGTGAGACGAAGGTGAGACTTGCGTGTCAGCAGGCAGTGTGACTGCTCTAATCCTTTAACATGAACACTGAACTGAAATGACGTCATGCAGCAACAGGTAACACACACGCCACACGGCAGGCAGTGTTCCAGGCCTGAGACAGGGAATTACTGCAACTCTCAGTACGATGTGAACGTGTAAGTTGCCCCAGTCTTTTAGTGCAATGTTGTATGTAGCCATCAAAACAGGCTGGCAGGAAGTAGGATAAACTTGGCTAGCTACAGTTGTCGGCCCAGCCTTCAAATCTGCAGCAGTCTGCAAGAAAGGAGAAGCTGTTTTTGTTTACTTCTGTCTCGAATTTGAGAGTTTACTGAAGATTTAGAGTGATTACTGTAAACTGCGCATGTGCCACAAGTGAACTGAAATCTTGACAGGTGTTGCCAAAATAACTAAAGCCTTGTTCAGCCCAAATCCGTTCTTTTTTTGTGTCATATCTAGATTGATTTTTTAAAGTCCGGACAGCTAAAAAACACATTTAGCGCAAACCAGATCCAAACCACATTTGGAGGCAATTTCCACTCAGATTTCTACAGATGCGTCTCAGTCCGGATGCTCTGCTGGCTCATCCGATTTGCATCATCTATGCTAACACTAGCGGGGCGCTAGATTTCTGCGCTGTCGACGACAACGATAACGACTCTCCACGAACAGAAATTCTGTTGGAAAGCTGCGTAACTGCGAGTACGTCGTCACCACAGCAACCCGTGCAGACAGCTTGGTGATGTCTGGACTCACCAAATCTGATCAGCTCACTTGCAAACAACAGTGCGGACAGTCTTTAAGAAAAACCTGATTTAAGGAACAAATACAGTTTTCCTGCATTCTGAACAAAGACTAAGATGCTTAGTGAAATCTTATTTTATCGTAAAACGGTTGGTCGTATTTGACCAAAAACAGAAAACAAGATAGTCAGCAACAACGCAGTACTACAAGGGTCTAATTTCAAGATAGAATTTGTGCCACTTAAAATCATGTTGTTGATTGAAACTAATATTTTAAAGAAAATAAATCACATTATTGATTATTGTTTTCTTGTGAACAGACGAACGTTATTTTTATGTTCAGGATTTCTTACCAAAACCTGTCTCCTTCAGGTTTAGTAAACATGTTCAGTGCATTTGCATTCTCATGTTTTTTGTATTTTTTAAACAGTGTATTCTTGCTTGCAGTCTGCGGGCATCAGCGCCACCTATAGATCAGTAAAGGAGTGTGACA
Organism: Brachyistius frenatus; assembly: GCF_029030835.1. Lineage (NCBI taxonomy): Eukaryota > Metazoa > Chordata > Actinopteri > Embiotocidae > Brachyistius > Brachyistius frenatus. Next base: position 432,442 of record NW_027210867.1, read on the forward strand.
CTGTTAACAGAATGAGTCATCATCTGTCAAACAAAAAAATGTAACTCATTAATGAGAACCCTCCACGGGGTACCTTTTAATAGATCTCAGGTACAAACACATTTTCACTGCGGAGGTCTTTCGTGGTCCACCCACCCCCTGATCAGAACCACAACCAGAACCAGAACCAGTGTTTGCTGGCATCTATTCAATTTTTTTGGACACATTGGCACACAAATCTTGCTCTCTAAAAAAACATCTGAAACCGGGCCAACTTGGGTTGCTTGGTTGAGGAGTTGTTTCTTGAAATCCATCAAGTCCGCAGTCAGCATGTGGAATTTTGAAGTGACAGTTGAAGTTTGTAAAATGGCCTCATGTTACGGTGGGACATTATGGATTAACACCAATACAATTGGTCATTAGCTTGTTGGATTGTTTTTACAGTTTGCTGTGATGTTGTATCTCATGAAGAAAACGAAGCTGAGTTTATCATTTTCTTTACTCTTCAAAATGTAACTAATAAATAAATGGAAGTGTGATGAAGGTGGAGATCAGTGTGATCACATTTCACCCAGCGAAGAAATTCACAAACAATTATAAAGATTTGATCATTTTTTTGGGGATATAAAACTGGTATACTGTGAGTGGTACTGTAAATATGAGTTGGGTTTTAATCTTTTTGGAAAAAAATAAAAGCTGTCGTTGTATGTTTAAGAATTGTGAAACTTGTTTACTTACTCCAGGCAAGAATTAAATAAGAAGTCAGTGAAAGATTAGCCAAACCCTTTGGCTTGCCTCAGCAGAAGTGTTCTCACTGCCACCCCAGCAAACCTGGCAAACACACAGTGGATACGTTTATTTGGTAATGTCCGTAGAACCTTCAAACAAGCTCTCTCAGAATGTTTTTGTAAATACAATCATCATAAACCACTAAAAATGTAACAAATGGAAATTTAAGCAGTTCACGAGCGTGAGCAGCGTTGACCATCATCTTTGACTATAGGAATACAAACAGGAATACATCATGGGACCACCTACATGATTTAAGTGACAAATAGAGACATGGGGTCTTCTGTTTGCACCTGCTGCAGCACAGGTGTAATTCCAGGCGCAAAGGTTTTTTTTATCCATCCTTGTGCCTATTTGCAATTTTCATGGATTGATGTCAACCTGGCTGCGCCGAGATGGTCCAGAACAGCCCGACAAATGGACGTGTTGGTAAAGATGCGCCGGTGCAGTGCAATTTTGATTTCAACTTTGAGGTGAAGTTGTGCTGAAGGGTTGTTATTGTGGGCAATAACACACATGAAAAAAACAATGGAAAATTCCACACAGGTTTGGTGGATGTTATACATATTTAATTCCACCTACACACCTTTTTGTAATACAACCTTCTTATTTAGTTAATCATATGAAAAATGAGGCTGACTCGAGTCTATTGAATTGGATGTGAATCAGGCGGTTGGCGCGTGTCATGATGGAGCAACCAATCTCAGCCATAAAATATAAAAGACACTCGGGTTAGCTACAAATGAATTGCATGTAAAGGGGTAACAGTTCAAAAGCCATGTCATCCACTCATCTGGTTTAGTTGCCGTGTAAGACCACAGAGTGTGACACTGTGTCATGGACACACTAAAGATTCAGGGTAATTTAAGCAAGGCAGCTCAGGCCATTTAATTAATTATTGGAAAGTAAATTATTCACACTCAAAGCTCCCAATGCAGTTCGTTTATTAACACCACAACATCAGTGACGTTTGGAGCACATCGCTCTTCATCAGTGTTGTTCATAAATTAATCGCCAAAACAGGGACAATTCAAAAACATGTGTGAAATATTTTAGGGAGGCTCAGAAATCCATCTTCCCGACTGCGCCTTTGAAAACATATATATACTGTATGATAAAGCATAGACTTATGTCAAGAGAAAGAAGTCCACAATATAAAAAAGTTCTTTGGCTCATCAGTTAAAGAATAGGCAAAACATAGTGAGAAATAAGCAAATTTGCTTTCTTGCCAAGATTTAGAAGATTGATACCACACTGATATCTCAATATAAAAGTACTGTATGGCTGGAGGTTGGCTAGCCAAACTTACCATAAAGATGCAGATAGTCTGGCTCTGTCCAAAGTTCAAAAACATGTCTGCCAGCACCTTTTCACGCTCTGTAATTTATATTTTGTATTCTATTTTTCTAGCCTGCACAAAAACAAGTAAAGATTGATTTTTGAGGTGAGTTATGGGATGGGACTACTACTTAGCTGGGACCAACACATTTCTGGTGTCACCTGAAGACACAGTACATCTGTACAGTCACTGCAATTTCTGGTCGGACTCTCAAGAGTAATGTCACCAATTCTGCCATAAATGTGAAATAGATTCTCAATTTCCACTTCTTCTTATTTGTGTGAAATATTGTCATAATTAATGTATAAATTGTTGAGTTGTAGCCATAAATGTGTTTTTCAAGGTCACAGTGACCTTTGACCACCAAATTCTAATGATCCATTCATCCATTATCTATACCCACTTTATCCTGAACAGGGTGACAGGGGGGCTGGAGCCTGTCCATTGGGCGAAGGCAGGGTACACCTGGACAGGTCGCCAGTCCATCACAGGGCCAACATGTAGAGACAGACGGAAACAAAGACCATTCACACCTGAGGGCAATTTGGAGAACCACCAATTAACCTGAGACTCATGTTTTTGGACGGTGGGAGGAAGCCGGAGTCCCCGAAGAGAACCCACACAGGCACAGGGAGAACATGAAAACTCCGCACAGAAAGGCCCAGGCCCGGATTCTTTTTGCTTGGAGGCGACAATGCTAACCACTGCACCACTGCGCTGCTCAAATTCTAATCAGTTCATTCTTAAATCAAAGTAAATGGTCGTGCCAAAATTTCAAGAAATTACCTTAAGGCGTTCCTGAAATATCACAATCACAAGAATGGGACTGACAAAAAGGGCGGGTGTGAGGTCACAGTGACCTTCATCGCTGACCTCAAAAATCCAATAAGTTCATTGCTGAGGTACAGTGAACATTTGTGACAAATTCAAATTACCCCCGGCGTCCCTGAAATACAGCGTTGACGGGCGTGTGAAGTGAAAGTGACCTTGACCTTTGAGCGCCAAAATCGTTGGTACCAAATCATGTTTTTACCAAGTTTGAAAACATTCTCCGAAGGCGTTATTGAGGTACTGTGTCTCATGAGAATAGGACGTACGTAACTATGGACAACCTGCAAACACAATGCCTCTGGATATGACTATTCCCAGCCTGGAGGCATAACACAACATATACTGTATGTAAAAATGAAGGCATTAAAGGTGGAGGGAGTAAACAAGTTGACATAAAAAAACAAAAAGATGTCGCGTGTGTATCTGTATCTAAGTGTATGTACACATTTACTTTGGGGTTTTCTATCTTGATACTGTGTTCATGGTTCTGATTATGTGGCTTGTAATGTAGTGGTTAACAACCTGGAAAACCCCTACGTTACCAGAGACGGGTGATAACCAGCTTCATGATACCCGTTATCCAGGATCACCAATGTTAGTTTTAAAGACACAAGTGACCCAAAGAGAGACAGAGACCGAAGGTTGACTGCTAGCCAGGTTCTACTAACTTGTCTTCTTGCCCAGACAAACTCTGAAATTATGAAATTCAGTACAACAAATTTCTAAATTAGTGAGACTCCACAAAACACGCCACATGCTGCCAACAATTTTGATATTACATTACATTACATTTAGCTGACGCTTTTATCCAAAGCGACTTACAATAAGTACATTTCAACCATGAGGGTACAAATTCAGAGCAACAACAATCAAGAAAGTACAATTTTCTTCAAGATAGCCAAACTTCCAAGTGCTATAAATAAGTGCCATTTTAAGTGCTACTATTCAAGGTAAAGTCTGCGAAGATATGCGAGCTTTGTTTTAGTAATAAAATATCAGTCCGCTTTCTGTCTGCCTCCCTTGTCTCGTTATACCAGGAAGTGTACATGCACATAAACACACGCTGGCACCGGCAGCTGTAATCCTGTGAACACTGTGTGTGCATTTAGTTATGATTATCTTTTTTTCAATATCCATTCTTGACAATCAAATTGTGACAACAGCACATCCTTGAAATGAACATGAATACATCTCTGTTGCCCTGTAACTTGTTTGATTAGTAGACATATCTTCTGCAGAGTGAAAGAGCTGTGATTGGCCCTGGTGCATCCATCTTTCTTGTGATTCTCCCATTTCCCAGCATGCCCTCTATCCTTCGTAACTTTTAAAGATAAAGCATTTGTTTTTGGAACATTTAAAAAGAGACACATTTAAACAGCCTCTGTGGAATAAGCTGTGACTCCAAACTATAAGGGTTCTTGGTGGGAAGGTGAATATTATCCCTGTCAAACTTTGTGACCGTGACACTATCGAGTAATAAAAGCATGTGATGCTGCTGGTTTAAACATGCACATATCCAAACCCCAATTACACTTAGGAAGAGACTAGTTATATAAGCAATCGTATAAAGACCTTGAGTACTTAACACGGTAATTATCTATAGTAAAACGATTTCTATTCACTGGTGGGTAAATTATGTTGTACTTTTAAATGAGATCCTGCCAGCACACACTTACACACACTTACACACATTTACACACACTTACACACACTTACACACATGTACACACTTACACACACATAAACACATGTACACACACTTACACACACGTACACACATGTACACACACTTACACACATGTACACACTTACACACACTTAAACACATGTACACACACTTACACACACATAAACACATGTACACACACTTACACACACGTACACACATGTACACACACTTACACATATGTACACACACTTACACACACTTACACACATGTACACACGCTTACACACACTTGCATGCGCAGTTTCTTCTTCTTTTGTTTTTTTGTGGTACGCCACCACGCTTTTTGTAATGAATAATTTGACTTTCCGAAGGCTGCTAGAGCTGTAGATCTCCTCCAGAGATGGCAGCTGGATCCCAGTAGTGTTGTGATCACTCCTGACAACACACTGTAGGGCTCAGAGATGTGTCAGTATGCTCCCAATACTCGTGCAAAAGGTCACCAGCAATCCTTGTTGATGTTTACTGTCTTGAGTGACGGGGAAAATAAAGTCTTTGCTGAGCTTTCTTCTCTGAACCTGACTTTTTATCAATGATCAGTCCAGTCACTGTGGTGTCTTCTGCATACATTATGATTTTGTTGGTGTTATATGCAGGTACTCAATCATGGCTGAAGGAGGGGGCTCAGCACACAGCTCTCTGGTGCTCCGGGGGTCAGGATCCGGGGGGATAGGAGGTCAGGGAATCTACAGTTGCAGAGCTGTTGGGTGGGACCCATGTCCTTCAAGATGGACACGTCTGTTGGGGATTACAGTTTTGAAAGTGGAGTTGAACTGCGTCTTTGCATATTGGTCAAGTGGGGTTAGGGCAGTGCAGACACATTGTTTTAAGAGTACCCACGGTAGAACAAAGTATTTTTAAAAATAACAATAAAATGTTCTGGCTGAAAAACTGCTACTGCTCTTACCTTAAGGCCATATGCGCTCTGATATATTAAAGCACCTCTAGGTTACATAAGCATGTCCCAATACACCAGGTAGGAACTGCTGCTCTCGTATGCTTCCTCTCTAAACCCGAAGGAAAACCCACACTATGTAACTGATGGCTTCAGTGTTGGCTGAGTCACACTCAGTTGTTACAAAGCAGAATCTACTGTATCATTAGAATGAGCTTGATAACATGAAACAGTGGACCACAGTGATATAAAGGATTCCTTCTGTTTGTTGTTTGTTTTCATGTGCTGGTTCTATTTGTCTGCATGATTTAAAAGGAAATATGCAGGATATCTTTTCAGCACGGAAACAGAATTTAAATATGGTTTCTAATTTTCAATTACTGTGGTTAAGTAAAGGGCGGAAAAACAATCAAACTGGAAAGTGTCTTCGGGTGCAGAGCCTCTTCACTGATCTGTTGAGAAATGCTGATGGAACACTTCCATGTTAAGATTCCGTGTTTGGTTGAAGACATTTCACTGAGTGATGGATACGACTCAAAGCTGTCTAGCTGGGATCAGATCATCAAGCAGGTATGTTAATACCAGGTGTAAACAGGCTCTAAGATGTAACAACCACTCTTTGCTGTAGTTCTTTAATGACCTGGGAACAAAAGTTAATAGAACAGAACTGTTTACCACTGTGTTGCATCACTTCTTCTTTTTACAACACTAAAAATGTTTGGAAACTGAGGAGACCAGTTGCTGGAGTTTTGGAAGTGGAATGTCCCATTCTTGCCTGATATAGGATTTTAGCTGCTCAACAGTTCAGGGTCTCCTTTGTCGTAATTTTTGTTTCATGATGATTTGACTCTAACTTTAAAATTAGACTCAAAACGTTCCTTTTTGATAAAGCCTATAATTAGGGCTGGCTCAGGTAGACCTGAACCAACCTTTAGTTATGCTGTTATAGGCCGAAGCTGCTGGGGGACCTCGTTACATGCTGAGCTTCTTTTCTTTCCTCCTACTCTTTAACTTGACTCATACCTCACCATATTTTTATCTCCCATAGTTTCTTTTTATTATCTGTTATCTCCATTCAGTTCCTTCGCTCGCGTAGTTTCTCTTCTTTCTTTTCCAGATGTCCCGTCATGGAGCTGCATGTCTCTGCTCTGCGCTTGTCGTCTCCACCAACAGTTCTACTCTTGTATCTCTATGCTGTCCTTTTCTCTCTCTGCTCTCCTCTCACCCCAACCGGTCGAGGCAGATGGCTGCCCACCTATGAGCCTGGTTCTGTTGGAGGTTTCTTTCTGTTAAAGGGAGTTTTTCTTCCCTCTGTTGGAGGTTTTTCTCCCTTAAAGAGGAGTTTTTTCCCTCCTAGCTTATGTGGAAATTGTTGAATTGTTGGTTTCTCTGTAAAATATTGTAAAGTTCTGCTGTAAGGACTTTAATGTGTTAAGTGCCATGAAATGACCTATGTTGTGATCTGGCGCTATATAAATAAAGTTGAATTGAATTGAATTGAATGATGCTCCAGATGTTTTCAATGATTGACAGGCCTGGACTGCAGGAGGCCAGTTTATCAGCGGACTCTTCTACTATGGAGCTATGCTGTTGGAATACGTGCAGAATGTGGTTGGACGTTGTTCTGCTGAAATAAACAAGACCTTCCCTGAAAGAGACGTTGTCTGGATGGCAGCATATGTTGCTCCAAAACCTGAATATATCATTCAGCATTAATGCTTCCTTCCAGATGTTCAAGCTACCCATGCCATGTGTATCACGGATGCTGGCTTTTGAACTGAGTGCTGATAACAAGCTGGATGGTCCCTCTTCTCTTTAACCTGGAGGATGGAGCGTCCATGATTTCCAAACAGAATCTCAGATTGTGATCCATCAGACCTCAGGAGAGTTTTCCACTTCACCTTAGTCCATCTTCAATGATCTCGGTCCAGAGAAGGCGGCGGTGTTTCTGGATTATGTTTCTATCTGGTTTCTTCTTTGTAAAGTTTTAACCTGCATTTGTGGACGCAGCGATGAACTGTGTTCACAGACGATGGTTTTCACAAGTGTTCCTGAGCACATGCAGTGATTTCCACTCCAGAATAGTGTCTGTTCTTAATGAAGTGCTGCCTGAGAGCCTGAAGATCACCACCATCAAATATTGGTTTTCATTGTGTTCAGAGATTTCTCCAGATTTTCTGAATCTTTTAATGATATTATGAACCATAGATGATGAAATCCATGAATTCTTTGCAATTTTATTTTGTGGAACATTATTCGTAATTTTCCCTCACTCTTTTTCACAGAGTGCTGAACCTCTCCCCATCTTCACTGCTGAGAGACTCTGCCTCTCTGAAATGCTCTTTTTATATCCAATCATGTTATTGATCTGTTGCCATGTAACCTAATTAGTTGTGAAATGTTCCACCGGGTTTTTTTTAGGTTTTTTTTTAGCTTTACGCAACTTTTACAATCTTTTGCTGACCCTGTCCCAACTTTTTTGAGACGTGTTGCTGGCATCAAATTCAAAATAAGGCCATATTTTTCATAAAACAATACAATTTCTGTTTTACCATTTGATATGTTGTCTTTGGTCTTTTTTCAGTTAAATATGGGTTCACATGATTTGAAAATCATTGCATTCTGTTTGTGTTTGCATTTTACACAGTGTCACAACTCTTGAAAATTGAGTTCTACATTCTCGGACATGCAGAATCAAATGTTTTTGAATCTTCATGTCAGAATTGTCATGGTTGTATTTTGGTTTGTATTTCCTGTTTTACTTTGTAGACACTAAGCACCTGTGTTGAGCTCAGTCTACTTCACTTCCTGCCCTTGTGTGATTGCTAGCCCAACCCTGATTAGCTTCATCTACCCCCGTGCATTTGGCTCCTGTCTTGTTTTGAGCATTTGTGACAACAATGTCATGCAATAGCAAATTAAATGATAATATATCCACCAGAAACCAAACTTCAGGTATGCATCATCATTATAAAGCCTAAATATTCAAAGCAATGAAACAAAAGTAACAATTAAATGGCCTCTGCAACTGATTCCAACAAACCATCATCCTGAAAATCAATGAATGGTGAGTGATTGAATGATGGATTTTTGCTCTACTAGTGTAGTCTCAGCATAAAGGTCTGAAAGCAGATAGATAAGCCAGAAAAAGTGACACTGTATTTGACCCAGATCCTCTCTTAAAGAGTGTAGTGGTTTTTTGTTTTTGTTTTTTTCATGGACACGGAGAGCGACGTGATTTGTCTGCAAATTCAACTCACAAGGCGTTCCTTATCAAATATTTATCCTCATTTTGGATTCAGAGCTGTTGCTGTGAAGAGCAGTCTGAGTGTGTGTGCGTACATGTGCCATCCTGCTTTTCTGTGTGTATGTGTGTGTGTGTGTGTGTGTGTGTGTATCCGTATCCATCCAGCTAACGGCTGAGCTGTATTTTGTCAGATTAAAGAGGGTCTGATGCAGAGTGTTAAGCAGCCCGCTGTCTGGTTTGGTTTCGGCGTCTATCACAATAGTAGCCATGGGAATATCACACTCTGCTTTGCCCTCAGGTTTGGAGCACGCTGTTTCTCTGCTTAGTTCACTTGCTCTCTGCCTCTGTGTCTCTCTATCTTCCTCTGCATTTCTTTCACACTTTATTTATATTTGACTCATTATGGGGCTGAAACGATGGGCAATAATGTGTTTCACCAATAAGCATCATCCACTTCTTTTGGTCAGGGGTAGTTTTCAGCTAAATCCTTTAGTTTAAGTTAAAGGGAAGTTCAATGCTACACGATAGTCTGAATCAAACACTGTGGCAATAGTTAATGAAAGGCATTTTCCTTGTTTGTGACTTGCTTGCGTTTGTGCGATGCAGAAGTGTCTTAAGCTGCAATACCACCGAGTGCCACTAGAGGTCGGCTCCAAAAAGCCAACCCGGGGGTTGGGTCAGTGTCTCTGTCTGCATCATGTCATGGTTGAAGTTTCCAGTAATGGTCACCAAGGCCTGGATGTGTTGAGACTGTAACTTAGCAACAATGGCGTGTATTACAACACATGCCACTGCCTGGATTGGAAATATTGATCAGTATGACAGCGGAGAACTCATGTGGCAGATAATATGGACACATACCCACAGTCCCCAAGTTCAGTGTCCAGAGAGCAGAGACGTTCCATCACGGTAACGTCCAGTGTGACACCAACATTCATCCCAAAAACACGGCAATCACCTTTCCAACTTCTCCAATTTTCTTCTTCAGAGTAACATTCCGTGTCTGTGTAACAACTGGAAATGATAATTATCTGGTAGAACTTTAAAAGAGTCAATTCATACTCAGAAATAAGGTTAAAATGCTGTAAAATGGTTAAAAAGATCATATGTCTTGACGAAGAATGTATAAAATGTATTGAAAAAGGGTTTAAAACAGCAAGAACTCAAGCTGCTAAAATAGGTTGAAATACTGAGAAACGTATTTATTCATTGTTTATTGTATTCATTTTTGTTAAAAATTAATTCACTATTGCATTATCAATCATCTGCTGAGTAACCTGATCAGTGTGCCCTGCTGTAGCCAAGTGTTGATTGTTTTGTTAAATAGTTATATTGTAAATGTATTTAATTCATTCCAGTAAATGCGTTCACTGAAGAAACGTCACATCACTCTGGTGATTATTTCTCCCTGTTTTCAGGGGCGTAACATTTGCCTGAATGTTGCTGAAGCAAGATATGAAGACATTGTTGTCGTGTGAAACCATGTCTTCATAAAGCACAAAATACTGGTCTTCCTCTTATTTCCCAAAGATCTCATGACTGACAGAACACAGGGTTTAACTGGGATATTCCACTGAACATGGGTCTGTCACGTTACGAGTGCTTCGTGATTTTGCTCCGTCTTCGGCACAGCTTCATATTCTACCCGGAGCATTCACAAATGTTTTGTCTATCCATTTTATCTTACTTCCTGCTTCTGGGACACTGCTGACACGCAACCGGTGGGATATGAAGCATTGATTTTAATGACGGTGAGTCACTCCGGTGGCCGTGTTGGAGACGGAACATGTCACAGAAATAACGCGGTGGAAATAAGCCTTAAAGTTCCTCCTCTTCATCCCGACTTCTCCTCCTGCTCGGACTGCAGGTCTAGTCCTGAACAAAAGCACTTTTTTAGGGAGGTCTTCAGACGTGTATATAAACACAACACCACAAAGAGAGCCACAAACCAACCAGCAACCATCAGTGATGTCACCTGTTGGTTTGTGATCGTTACGAAGCTTCCAGTTCAGATTCTGTCCGTCACCAGCGGTTTGCAGCAGGAAGTGACCAAATTTGGACGAGCTGGGGGAGGAGCCAGCGGTGGATCTGACCGATCGGAATGGAAACCTGACAATACTACGTCCCGCTGTCAGCGTGTTCGTTGATTTGCGAAGAGAAAGTCCAGGAGAATTGTTATTTCTCAGTTCAGCAATTTATTTAAGCATTAGAGAATCAACATCAGCATGTACATGGATCTTTTCTGTTCAGAAAACCGCAGACTGCGAGCAGTTAACTGTAGCCAACTTTCCAAAAAAGAGTGTCTGTCTTAGCGTTAAACAGAGTTTTAAATGAGAATGTGCTTCTATCTGATTGGTCATAAAAAAGGTGGGGAGGCCGTGATTTAGACTTAGCTCTCCCTTCATTGGTGCGTAAGCTGGTCTCACTTCCGCGCCGCTTCCACCAGTCACAGGAAGCATCGCCCTGAAGGGGAGGAAACCCTACACTGTCATGTGCTGCTCCTGTCTACTGCAAGGTTCCTCTTATCTGTTTAGTAGTCATAACTTTATCATAGAGCAGCACCGAATGTTCACGTCATGGTGTTCTCCTTGAGCGTGCACCTGGTGTGACAGACAATAATAAGTCTTGTGAGAAACAGTAGGACAATGCCTTAAATTGTGCAAGCAATAAACTCTGTGTGCATCAGTAGTTTCTTTGTAATAAGTAAAACTTTGGCTCATTGGTTCGTATATAAGCATAAAAGTATAAAAGTAAAAATAAACAGACCTAACACCGCCCACCGATAGTTGTAACCTGACTGCACCACAGGCCTGTCAATCAAACAGACACGCCCCCAAAACTCATCCTTTTTAACCTTATTTTCTCATTAATGAGGGATTATTTTCAGATGGACCTCCAGAAAGCTAATAAGGAATGAATTTAGTGAATAACATACAGGAAACCTTTATTGAATTAATTTCATGAGAGAAGTTGAATGGAAATCAATGGAAACCGCGCCGACCTCTAGTGGCGCTCTGTGTTATTGCAGTTTAAGGCACTTCTGCATTGGCCTCATTATTCAGAGCCAGAGCTTTTATATACAGTCTATAATACAAACACATAATTAAAAAGTTTGGAAGCCGTCGTGAGTGAATACACAGATCAACCTGCAAAACCGGAACGACAAAAAAAAAAATCCCTAAATAAAAATGGTCAGAGAAATAAAACTCCAGGAGCTGCTGCAACCGGCTGCCACTGACACAGCGCTATCTTGTGAGAATACGGTGAATTGCAATCAACCAATATTGTTGAACAAAGATTTTTGAAAACATTAAACATGACATTTTTTTGTAAATGAGTAAATCTGCGGATTTTCTAAATTGTCTAATTTCAACGTCCTTGCCTGGTGAGAGTGTTACGATGTCAGTGACCTTTATCTATTTAATGTCTCATCCCTGAATGGGATGATTGTAAAAGGACATATCAGATATCACATCAGGTGTACTGTTCTGGGATCCACATATTTCTGGCCATGTTGTCTATCTAGTTGCAGCTTGCTTTCTCATCTCTTCTCCTCCTACATTTCTTTTCTCCCTCGCTCCCCAGAGTTTTCCACATACCCTCAGAGTCGCACACAGACATACACACATTTTCTCTCTGCTTCTCCCTCCTCTCACTTATACTCTCTTTTCACTGTAAGGAGGAACCTTTACCACACTGCTCTTCATTTCTTCATCCTTTGTTGCTCCTTTTAGCCTCTTCTTCTAATTTTTCTTCTTTCCTCTTGTTCATCTCCTCGTTTCTGTCTTGTCCTACTTCCTTTTGTCTTTCCCTCTCCTGGATGTCTTATAAGCATTCAGTGGTAGTACCATCTGATTCTACTGCCTCACCCCCCCAACACAGAGACACACTCATGCACCCAGCACCCACCCCCCTCCATCTCACTCCAGCCTGCCATTGTATCCTAGCAACCTAACTTTTACTAGTTGTAACATCAGCCTGCCGTCTCTCCTCAGCACACATGAATATTCTGCACTGGGCATTTGGATTCTTGTAGGTTAAATAGCATCGCTCTTTACATAAAAATCTGTCCTGTCAGTTCAAGGAGTAACAATGATCTGCTTTGTAAGTTTTTATCACAGCATCTATTAATTATTCAGGTAGAAAGATATCCACGGTGAATGATGCACCCTTTGATCCGGGCAGCAGCAACAACAGAGAATATTCCCTTGAAGTTTTGAAAATCTTTCCAGTGAATTGCAGCACCTCATCCAGGCCAAACCATGTATTACTTGGAAATAAGTGGCACCAGAATTAGAACACATAATCCCTCCTCCTGCTTTCCACAAAATCAGATCTGTGGATCTGAGAAACTACTGAAGTTTTGGCCTGTGACTGAGACCAGCAGTAACTCAGTGAATGCTTGGTGGGTGTGTGAAGATGGATCACTCATGCATCATCAGGCTTTTATTGTGTTTAAATGAACACTTTTAATTGGCTGTGTAAGGAATTCGCAAGAAGCACAAAAGATTCAATAAATCAATGTATTATTATTAATAATTATCATTATCTCTCTGAAATCAAGATTTCTCGACATAAAAACACATTTCTACAAGAAGACATACATACTGTACATGGTCTAAAGCCTGCATGCAACTGTATGCAAATGTTCAGGATGTGCACATTCAAATTTAACCTTTTAATATAATGTTAATACCCTGTTTTATTTTAATTTACTGAATTACAAAGAAGATATGAAATTGTGAGTGCCATAACTTCTTTGAATCTTTGATTATTAGGTCTTGTAAGGCAGGTCCTCACCTGTAGTAGGTGAGTAGTTGTCACTACTCGACCTAAATTCTCAGACTCTTCAAACGTTGTGGTTACATTTAACGACCATGTGCTGTTGGTGTCATTAAGTTTTGCCAGAGCTCAGCCTAGATTTAGGAATAATTTAGTTCAGACTTGGAGGCCTTGTCTATGAAGACCAGGTACCTGGAGGAGTGCACGCATTCCCCCAACCTCTTTGGCCAGCTCCTCATCTCAGCCCGAGGCACTGGAGTAAGTATGGACGGTGCGATGTACCGGGGCCACGATTTCTAATCAGTTATCTCGGTGTTGTTAGCTAAAGTCACTCCTTCTTATTAGTTAGAAAACTAATATTATTTTCTAATCAGTTATCTCGGTGTTGTTAGCTAAAGTCACTCCTTCTTATTAGTTAGAAAACTAACTCCAGAGGGAGGTCCATCTGAAAATAAACCCTCATTAATTAGAAAATAAACTGTGTTTTTGGGGGCGTGTCTCTTTGATTGACAGGCGTGTGGTGCAGTCAGGTTACAGCTATTGGCGGGTCAGGTTTCCAATCAGATTAGTCAGATCCACCGCTCGCTCCTCCCCCAGCTCGTCCAAATATGGTCACTTCCTGTTGCTGGTTGCCACTTGGTTCTAAGGTAGGAGAGGCTTGGACCAGAAACAATATTATGGGAGGGTCAACTTTAGGATTTTGCAAGTGGATTGACTTGACCTGGCTCTGTCCAATCACAAACAACAAGTGTTGTCCTACCCTTTCCAGTTTTTGAAATGTTTTCGTTTTTTCTGAAATGTTTTTGCGTTCAGTGAAATGTTTTTGCGTTTGACCCCTGGGGCCACCGTAGGTTTGAGTCCAGGGAGAGGGCTGTTAGATCAGTGCTGATATAATTGGAGTTTCGGTCAGTCTTGATCAACACCACGGACAGCAGCTTAAGATGATCATAATTGGGTTTGCAGGATGGGAGTTGCACTGTGTGCCTCTCCGGAGTGAGATAGCGTTGTCTTCTTTGCAATTATCTGGAGTGGTTGTGATGGATGTCCGCACGTGAACGCATTTATTTTTTGGGCATAGGTGGAGCCAGTGAAAATCATTTAGTTCTCTACCTCGTTAATCTACTGACTTGAGGTAAGAAGCTTGCATTAGCTGCTACAGAACTTGCACAACACACCCAAGTCTCAGGCCGAAATGTGGGTGGTTGAGGTGCTTTGTGGGTATTGTAGGAATGGGCGTAACCACAGCCTCTTTGGCGGGGCGTGTCCAATACTGAAGAAATACCAATCGTATACCATAGTATGACATTTTTCTGACATTTCTGAAGACATACTATGGAATATAAAAAAATATATATTTACCACACGCAAAACTAAGACACTTTTATGATATATAGTATGATTTTCATATGTTGAACGACATCCCTTCTTGCTTCATTTTTTACGACATACTATGCTATGATATTTCTTTTCATAATTTTGACAACATAGAATAGTATCACTTTTTAATTCCAGGCCAGGGATCGAACCCGCAATCTTGTTTCTGTGGGGTGACAGTACTATCAACTGCAACAATGAGCCTCTGCTATGAACTGACTGTAATATTCTTCATGACATATCACAGTATGACTTACTTTTTTCATATCTATAACGGCATACAATAGTATGACTTTTTTCCATATTTGGGACGACATACTATAGTACACTGCTCAAAAAAATAAAGGGAACACTTAAACAACACAATGTAACTCCAAGTCAATCCCACTTCTGTGAAATCAACCTGTCCAGTTAGGATCAACACTGATTGAGGATCAGTTTCACCTGCTGTTGTACAAATGGAACAGACAACAGGTGGAAATGAGGCAATTATCAAGACAACCCTATAAAGGAACGGTTCTGCAGGTGGTGACCACAGACCATTTCTCTGTCCTCGTCCTTTCTGGCTGATTTTTGGTCACTTTTGCATTTTGCCAGTGTCCTCACCACTAGAGGGAGCATGAGGTGTCTCCAACCCACAGAAGTTGCTCAGGTAGTGCAGCTCTTCCAGGATGGCACATCAATGCAAGCTGTGGCAAGAAGGTTTGCTGTGTCTGTCAGCACAGTATCAAGAGCACGGAGGAGATACCAGGAGACGGGCCGGTCCACCAGGGGGCCGTAGGAGGACAACAACCCAGCAGCGGGACCGCTATCTGCTCCTTTGTGCAAGGAGGAACAGGAGGAGCGCTGCCAGAGCCCTACAAAATGACCTCCAGCAGGCCACTAATGTGCATGTTTCTGCTCAAACTGTCAGAAACAGACTCCATTAGGGTGGTATGAGGGCCCGACGTCCACAAGTGGGGTCTGTGCTTACAGCCCAACACCGTGCAGGGCGATCGGACTTTGCCAGAGAACACCAAGATTGGCAGCTTCTCCATTGGCGCCCTTCCTTCTGATGCAGGACAATGCTCGGCCTCATGTGGCTGGAGTGTGTCAGCAGTTCCTGCACGATGAAGGCATCGATGCTACGGACTGGCCTGCCCATTCCCCAGACCTGAATCCAATCCAGCACATCTGGGACACCATGTCTTGTTCCATCCACCAACACCACGTCGCACCACAGACTGTCCAGGAGTTGACTGATGCTTTGATCCAGGTCTGGGAGGAGATCCCTCAGGAGAACATCCGTGGTCTCATCAGGAGCATGCCCAGGTGTTGTAGGGAGTGATACAGGCACGTGGAGGACACACACACTACTGAGACTCATTTTGACTTGTCTTGAGGAATTTCCACAGAAGTTGGATCAGCCTGTGATCTGATTTTTCCACTTTTATTTGGAGTATGATTCTGAATCCAGACCTCCATGGATAATGATTTTGATTTCCATTGATCATTCTTATGTTATTTTGTTCTCAACACATTCCACTATGTAATGAATAAAGATTTGCAACTGGAATATTTAATTCATTGAGATCTAGGATGTGTTGTTTAAGTGTCCCCAGCAGGCAGGCAGGCAGGCATAACGAGGACTAGGAGCAGGTTCACTGTGTGGTCTTCCGAGGTCCGTCACAAGAGGGCATGTCGACAGAACGGAACAGAACAGGAACAGGAATAGGAACGGATGGACGGCTGGTAGTACTGGCGACAGGTTGGACGGCAGGAAGCCAACGACGTACCTTTGCTCGGAGGCCTGTAGGGGAGCGTTGGTTAAGGCGTGACCCCGCTGGGCACAGAGCAGGAGGTCGTTGGCAAAGGCGGGATCGCCGCAGAGAAGGGAAGTGTTGGTGGCGAAGGTGGAACCCTTCAGGCGCTGAGTTGGAAGGCGTCGGTGGCAGATATGGAAACCTTCCGGATGCTGAGCTGGAGGATGTCGATGGCGAAGGCGGAACCCCTTCGGTCGCATAGCAGGAGACCGTCGGCGGTGAAGACGGAACCCTTCCGGGCGTGGAGGAATTCCGTCTTCGCTGTCGACATCCTCCAGACCCCGAGCTGGAGGCGTGGTGTCGACCCAGCCGGAGGCAGGAGCTGGAGGCGTGCCGCGACCCAGCCGGAGGCAGGAACAGGTGGCCCAGGGTTGGCGACCCGTCTGGCGACAGGAAATGGAGGGACGGCATCGTCGACCTGGCTAGTGGCCCGGCGTCAGCGACCCGCCCAGAATCAGGAAACGGAGGGGCGGCGGCGTTGATCCAGTCAGAAGCTGGTGGCCTAGCGTTGGTGACCCATCGGGCGACAGGAAACGGAGGGATGGCGTCGTCGACCTGGCCGGCAGCTAGTGGCCCGGCGTCAGCTACCCGTCTGGAGACAGGAAGGGGTGGAACGGCATCGTTGACCCGGCTGGAAGCCAGTGACCCGTGTGGAATATAGATCTGATTAAAGCATATGTGGGCTCATATGATGTACGTTCAAGATACATACTGATTGTAATCATTGTAAAACACATTGTTTATGCAGAAAACATTACGGGTATGAAATATGGCCAAAAGTAGGATGCAACTAGTGCATCATATTAGGAAATGAAATGTGTTTGAGGGAACTGAATGTGTTGATTGTTTGTATTATCCTGGACAACAGGAATCTGTATGGAAGGGTCACGTGGGGTGCAACTCCCTATCAGGCAAGAGGAGGTGTGGCTTAAACGGAGGACAGTGGAAAACAACCAGACAAACATACTATGCAAATGTTCCCTCACAGTATAGGACACGCCTCTTCCAACAGCATAAGGGTATGTGCCGGAAAGCGGGAAGTTAGAATCCAACAAAGAGACGTTTGTTGATGTTGGGCTCTCCAAGATATCTTGTAAACTACGCTTAATAAAAATCAACTAAAACCGGTAACTGCCTAAAGACTGCTTCTATCAACGGACTCGGGGAAAACAATTGGGGACAATAATTTGAGATACAACACCCGGCGTCTGCGACCCGCCCAGAACCAGGAAACGGAGAGGCGGCACCGTCAACCCGGCCGGAAACCGGTGGTCCGGCGTCAGAGACGCGTCCGGTGACAGGAACAGGAGGGATGGGAGGAACGTCCGTAACGGCTGCGGGGGCCGTAGACTCTGTCGTTGCGGCTGCCGGGAATGTTTATAGTTAATAGATCCTCTCTTTATTTTATTATCAGAGTTATTATATTTAATAATTATATCAGTTATAATGACAATAAGTGAGAATAGTGAACACCATATCTGTCTGACAATAAACACAAGACAATTTCTCCGTTGTTAGAACTGAAACATTATTTTCATATAGAGAAAGAAAGCAAATATTCAGGCACAGAAGAGCTTCAGCTGTGATGTTTGATTTTAAGTGAACTCTAGCAGATATGTGACGGTCTCACTATATGATAGCATCTGTTATTATCATCAACATTAATTAAAGTTATCTGCGTCGTTATGGCTCGTTGTAAGAGACTGTTAATGTTGACTGCTCTGACTACACTCTCCTCAGCTTCCCTGTCTCTCCCCTGCTCTGCCTGCAGTGGTCACAGTGGCTTTACTTTCCTCCTTTAGGTTCCTGTTGCTGCACAGTGTCGGTGCTGCAGCTGACGTTGAAGCTCCTTCAGCCCCGGCAGCAAACGCATCGGTTATTTTGATAAATTTGGTTACATCCGCTACTATTATTACTACTATTTAAAAAATGTCCCCTCGGGGATTAATAAAGTATATACCTACCTACCTAAATTTAAACTTTTTTGGCCTGCTGCATCTCCGCAGCCTTTTTGTGCTTTGGTCTGCACGGCATCTGACACGGGAAACAGGACAGAGGGGAGGGCTGGGGTTTAGTAGTGATATAGTAAGAGATGTGATTAGGCCAGCCCACTGTCAGTAAAGAAAATAAACTAATGGGCCACTGTCCCAAATTTATGGGCTGGTCGTTGGCCACCATTTTCTTATATTACCTTATATCAATTAGTCTATAGATTAAATTCTATAGGCCTTAAAGTGCGTCAACCCACTGCGAAAATGCCCGGTACCCCCGATGGCCAGTCCAGCCCTGGTTAAAGATCTGGAGGTGTACGATTGTATATTGGTGGAGGTGTCTTCTGAACACACATTTGACATAATTGTGCTGAATATTCATAACAATGGAATTATTTTTTGTTTGGTAAAAAAGAACGGAATAATTGAGGTTTAGAAGGAACTTGACAGACAACATGTGTTTTTAAAAAAGTTAAAGTTTTTTGTGTAATAATGACTTGTGATGAATTCATGTTGGATAGATGGGGTTACTGTTGAGGACTAAATCATCAGTCGAGTTTAATAAAAAATTGCGTCGGCTTTCTGCCTTGAGAATAGAATCTCTCTTCCTTTCACTTTTTCAAAGTGTGATGTCAGTCACCACATGTTTCTGAATTTCTTCTGATTACATAAACCAAAGTATTGTACAAATTTAAATTCAGATTTAAAGTCACAGACTCTCCTAAAATAATACCATTCATGCTAACGGTGTTCCAAGACTCAGGGTAATCCATCCAATAGTTGTATTTCAGTCAAAATCAAAATGTTAACATTCATCTAATACAGTTATAGTCTGAATCTTTGGTCAACAGTTTCACCATCCTCCTCCTCTTTGGCTATCTGTGTTATCTGTTTAAAAATCCACATTGCAATGGGAACCAACAACAGGAACCTCACACTACAGATGTAAAGTTTAACAGATTTGGATCATGAAGAAGAGAATATAGCCATTTGAATGCCTCCAGATACAAATGTTCCACCAAAACAAGTTCCCCTTGGTGCTATTTTGCTATGTCGCTCCATCCTGGGCTTAGGGCAGCCCAAAATGATAGTGTGTTTAAAAAAAAAAAAAAAAAAAAAATACAAACAAACCAGAGCATTTTCCCTCTTATAGCAGGTCAATGTTTGGGTGCAGCCAGACCGGTTCCCAGCTCTGCCACAGTATGGTGGACATTTCATAGTGCCTCTAGCAGAAAAGTAAGTGGAAAGTCAACAGAATTCCTCCTCTGAAAATCACAAGTGTCTGACCAAAATTTCACAGCAAATCATCTAATAATTTTATTGGAAAGTATTTGAGTTATAAGCAGGAAGTTACAAGCAGGAAGTAATTAGGTAGACATCTTGCTTCTACTGTGCGTACATTGCCAGGAACAGAAAGGGGGATGAAAGTTACATGAAAAGATGGCAGGCTGAAGTTGTGCACGCGGCGCTGTAGGCACATGGTGTGCACACTAAACCCCGCCGAGCAGCAGTCAGACGAACAGAAACAGCAGGAAACCATGTTTTGCCACCACCTTTGATGAGAGAGGAAAAGACACTGTGCTGTGGAAGGACATTGACTGTGAATTATTGATCATCGTCCGGCAGCAATATTTCCGCATGGTATTCACAGCACAAGGACACTTTAAAAAAAAAGGACTACAAGGCCACCCATACAACAAATACCTGCAAAGCTGGACATGAGATCTTCACACATCTCATCACAAACTGTTCTACCTTACCTCAAGGCCTGGTACATAACATCTGTCAGGGATATAGATACCACTGAAGACACTGTCATGTCCTCCTTATTTATAGGTCTAATTTGAGAACGTATTTGTAGGCTTTCTATTTTAGTATTGAATATAAAATAATACAAAATTAAGTTAGTCTAAAAAGGAACATAAATCATTGCCCACCATAAAGGTGCTTTATTTTATGGGTGCATTCATATGATTTAGGCTTCTTATGATTCCAGGGCTGTTCCTGGAAAAACTTGTATAGTTTGAAACAAATTTATGTAAAAGACAGAAAAAGTTCTGCACCAGTTATTTAGCTTAGTTATTAAAGTTTGTTTTTTAAGATTCAGTGAGTTACAGTGATTTTTCTAAAGCAATTTTAATAAAACGTGCAAAAAAATCAATTAAACAGAAACTAAAGAAAGATATAAAAGCAGCAAAACTCAGGAGAATTCATCCTCTGCAGACCATGAATATCAGGGCAAGCCATCTGATAGTTGTGAAGAAAGTTCAATGTGAAACAAAGCAGTGAATCAACGAACATCATCTACACATTGAGCATTGCTAATATTGAGAGAAACATTGAGAAATATTTTGATTAGAGTTTACTTAGTTGTATGTTTTTTTTTTTAAATTTGTAGTGAAGTTCCATTGAAACACCTGCAGCATTTGCATTAAACTGACTAGAAACATGACATATGTTACAGCAGATATGCAGCCTTGCTGTAGCCTGGCTTCTTTGTGAATACAGTCGGGTAACTCTGCTCGTATTACTGTTTGTACAGCCACTCTGAAGAGTGGACCAATCAGAGAGCAGTGTTTGTCCTGCCCCTCCTTCACTGTGATTGGACGGTTGATGACAGTAATGAGTGCAGCATTAACATTTTCCAACTTTCACTGACCGGGAAAAAAAACAAAGAACGTTCGGTGCTCAGCGCAGAATACATTTTCAGCACCTCAGCAAGCTACTGGCGTTCATTAAAATCAACTTTAAAAATATGCTGTACTCATGAAAAAACACTTTGGTGGACACAGTAGGTAGTTTCAGTGGTGGCAAAATTTCAGCAGGTTTCAGCGCATGCTGTTTGGTTCAAATTATTACATTTGCTATAAAAGTTAGATTTAGATTTTGAAACCAGGATCCAAGGACCTTGATGCGGGTCCAGTTCATGAGATAGTGACGTTTGTTTATATGACATCTGGCTGCATAGAAAAACCTCTTACATAAGTTGTAAGAGACAAGAAGACATGTGATAGTTGCAATAATAATAATAATATGATAAGCCCTTTTTATTCTTTGTTTAAATTTCATTGTATCTTGACAAAATTTTAAGAAACGTGTGCTCCTGAAGTATGTACAAATTTAGCTTATACATACATGTGGACAAAATTGTTGGTACCCTTCGGTTAAAGAAAGAAAAACCCACAATGGTCACTGAAATAACTTGAAACTGACAAAAGTAATCATAAATAAATATTTACTGAAAATTAACTAATGAAAATCAGACATTGCTTTTGAATTGTGGTTCAACACAATCATTTTAAAAAACAAACTATAATGAAAATGGCCTGGACAAAAATTATGGTACCCCCAGAAAAGACTGAAAATAATTTGACCATAGTGACATGTTAAACTAAGGCGTGTCCTTTAATTAGCATCACAGGTGTCTTCAAACTTATAATCAGTCAGTCTGCCTATTTAAAGGGTGAAAAGTAGTCACTGTGCTGTTTGGTATCATGGTGTGTAGCACACTGAACATGGACCACAGAAAGCTAAGGAGAGAGTTGTCTCAGGAGATTATAAAGAAAATTATAGACAAGCATGTTAAAGGTAAAGGCTATAAGACCATCTCCAAGCAGCTTGATGTTCCTGTGACTGCAGTTGCACATATTATTCAGAAGTTTAAGGTCCACAGGACTGTAGCCAACCTCCCTGGACATGGCCGCAAGAGGAAAATTGATGACAAATTGAAGAGACGGATAAGACAAATGGTAACCAAAGAGCCCAGAACAACTTCTAAAGAGATTAGAGGTGAACTCCAAGGTCAAGGTACATCAGTGTCAGATCGCACCATCCGTCGCTGTTTGAGCCAAAGTGGACTTCAGGGAAGACGACCGAGGAGGACACCACTGTTGAAAGCAAATCATAAAAAGCGAGGCTGGAATTTGCCTAAATGCATATTGACAAGCCACAAAGCTTCTGGGAGAATGTCCTTTGGACAGATGAGACAAAACTGGAGCTTTTTGGCAAGTCACATCAGCTCTGTTCACAGACGCAAAGATGAAGCATATAAAGAAAAGAATATTGTACCTACTGTGAAACATGGAGGAGGCTCGGTTATGTTCTGGGGCTGCTTTGCTGCATCTTGCACAGGGTGTCTTGAATCTGTGCGGGGTACAATGAAATCTCAAGACTATGAAGGCATTCTGGAGCGAAATGTGCTGCCCAGTGTCAGAAAGCTTGGTCTCAGTCGCAGGTCATCGGTCCTCCAACAGGATAATGACCCAAAACACGCAGCTAAAAACAGCCAAGAATTGGACTATTCTGAAGTGGCCTTCTATGAGCCCTGATCTAAATCCCATTGAACATCTGTGGAAGGAGCTGAAACATGTAGTCTGGAGAAGGCACCCTTCAAACCTGAGACAGCTGGAGCAATTTGCTCACGAGGAGGGGGCCAAAATACCTGTTGACAGGTGCAGAAGTCTCATTGAGAGTTACAGAAATCGCTTGATTGCAGTGATTGCCTCAAAAGGTTGTGGAACAAAATATTAAGTTACGGGTAGCATAATTTTTGTCCAGGCCATTTTCATTAGTTTTTTTTTTTTTTTTTTTTTTTTTAAATGATTCTGTTAAACCACAATTCAAAAGCAATGTCTGATTTTCATTAGTTAATTTTCAGTACATTATTATTTATTATTACTTTTGTCAGTTTCAAGTTATTTCAGTGACCTTTGTGGATTTTTCTTTCTTTAACGGAAGGGTACCAACAATTTTGTCCACGTGTGTATATTTTAAGTGATATCATTGTTGACCTTGGAAAGTAATCTCATTTCAGGGTCCAATTACTGGACCAATCTAATCAAGACCTTCCCTGAAAGAGATGTTGTCTGGATGGCAGCATATGTTGCTCCAAAACCTGAATATATCATTCAGCATTAATGCTTCCTTCCAGATGTTCAAGCTACCCATGCCATGTGCACTAATGCATCACTGTACCATCACAGATGCTGGCTTTTGAACTGAGCGCTGATAACAAGCTGGATAGTCCCTCCCTCTCCTCTTTAACTTGGAGAATGATTTCCAGAAATAATTTCACATTTTAATTTGTCAAAGTGCAGGAAAGTTTTTTTCTTTTCTCATGTGTATATTGTTTATTCATTGCATGGTAGAGTTTTAACCTGCATTTGTGGATGCAGCGATGAACTGTGTTTACAGACGATGGATTTCAGAAGTGTTCCTGAGCCCATGCAGTGATTTCCACTACATAATTGTGTCTATTTGTGTTTTAATGTAGTGCTGCCTGCGGGCCCGAAGATCACCAACATCCAATGTTGGTTTTCAGTCTTGTCCCTTGTGTTCAGAGAGTTCTTCAGATTCTCTGAATCTTTCAATGATAATATGAACTGTAGGTGATGAAATCCACAAATTCTTTACAGTTTTGCAACCGCGTTTCCAAAAAAGTTGGAACGCTGTGTAAAATGTAAATAAAAACAGAATGCAATGATTTGCAAGTAACATACATGCATATTTAATTGAAAATTGACCAAAGACAACATGCAAAATGTTGAAACTGAGAATCCTTTGTTTTATGAAAAAAAAAAAAAAAATGCTCATTTTGAATTTAATGCCAGTAACATCTCAAAAAAGTTGTCATGTCTGTTTTTATTTACTTTTTCCACAGCGTCCCAAACATTTTTCATATTAGGGCTCCACGATTCTGGATAAAATGAGAATAAAATTGATTTGACTAAGAATTGATATAATAGTTCTCTCGTGCTTCTTTCAGTAGAAAAGTATATTACTTTTATTTAGATGACCTAATACAGAAGACAACTAAAAAATATGATAATGCCTGATGTAGGATGTAAGATACTGTAAATTAATGTGTATTAATTTTGACTATATAGTAATATAATATTAATATTTACAATTTACAATTTCCCAACAATTGTAAAATGCTTCTACTGAGTCTAATAAAACACTGATGACTCAAAATATTTAAAAACAACTGACTTAAATGATTTATTATCACTGATGAACCTGACAAAGAAGACGACATCCTATTTAAACAGCTGGTAGATCATTACAATGTCTGTAGTTTCCCTCCCGGTCCTCGGGGGTGAAATGTCATTCTCAGCAGGCAGGCAGAACTCACCAGGATACGTGTCATAATTCCTGCATATCAACAGAAAGGGAACACTGTTTTAAACACCGAACACAAACTATCCTATTTTTTAATGCAATGGCTTCTCATCAATACAAGGTATCAATAATTTTTTATAATCGTTTATTAATAAAACAAATGTAACTTGAACAGGCTGTTCAAGTGAATGCTGGTATGTATTTGAAAGCATTTCTCTAATATTTGCAAACTTCTATTGCACTACTGAGCTGGAAAAGGAGAAACTGATGGTGGTCTGCTGCTCTCTGGTGGAGGATGAAATCACTGCAAATGTACCAAGACAGATTTTAAAATAAAATAGTTGGTATGTTATCTGATGTTCAGGCAAAATTATTCATCAAACTTTACTGATTCAAAATATATTACTGTATATGCAACTGCTGGTGCTGCGCGGTCAGAGTGTTGCTGCATCCAATGAAATTATGATGAAATTCACAAAATCTTTGCAGTTTTACACCCCCGTTCACAAAAAAGTTGTGACCTTTTTAAAATGTCAATCAAAACAGAATGTGATGATTTGCAGTTCATGCAAACCCTTATTTAATTGAAACTAGACCAGACAACATATCTGTGAAAACGGAGAATTTTTGTTATAGTTTTATGAAAAATGTATGCTTATTTTGAATTTTAACTTTTAATGGCAGCAACACATTTCAAAAAATTTGGAAAGGAGCAAAAAAATTGAAAAGTCGTGTCTTACCGCTCTTGACCCAAACAGTAACTGCTGTTGCTTTTTTTGTGGACACCTAAATTTGTCCTTGTCCTTAATGTCTCTTCCGTCTTTAACTTGACATCATCTATATTTCCACCTCTGAATTCATCACCCTCATCGGCTCTTTCAAAGCAGAAATGTGATTTGTCACCTTGGTCAGCATGTTCACTTCAAGATTGTGATTTTTCTTTTTCATTTTGAACAACTCAGCTCCTCCATGACATGATGTCACAGCAAAATAAACATGAGGCAGGTGAAGTTCAGAGGGTTGTGGAAATAAATGACTGTCCATCTGTGTCACGGTGTTCTGTTGGACAGCTCACTTGTAGCTTGAGTTGATGAGTGTCGGTATGTTTAATGTTACTTTCTGGTCCCCAGGTTCCTTCAGTTCAAGTCAAAAGAAGGTCAAGGTGAAGGTGAAGAGACTCAGCCAGCCGAGCTTATTTGGTTAGTTAAAACGACGCTGCTGTCTCTGTCTCTGTCTCCTGTCTCTGTCTCCGGTCTGAAAGGGCCATTTCCTGCATTATATTTCACTTTTGATACGTTTAGCAAGTAATTCTTTTTTTTCTTTCTTTTTTTTACTTTACTAAATGAATATTTCCAGACTGGTTTTGCAACTTACAACGACTTCCCCTACCACAGAAGATAACTTTACGATACTATTTAATTGAAGGTAGATGTGAGCTGTGCAGCAGGACATCATGAAACAGACTGCAGTTATTATGATGGTCTTATCAGGTCGGTGCATTTCTTTAATTTCCTAAAATATCTGACATTTAGTTTGCTGTGAATTAATGTCATGCAGAAACTTGGTTGTTAAAAATGAAATCGAAAAATTTGATTTGAAGTCTGAAGTTTTCAATTGTGGACTAAAATGTGCATTTAGAATTTGTTTTATGCGAGTACTTCTGCTGAGTTTCAGATAAATCCTGAAACAAATCACGACCCCATTATCTGTACATGTCTCTTGTGTATATCTCTCTCATTAAACACACATTAATTAGTCCATGACATGTCTCTTTGTAATGAGTAACAAACTGTATAAAAGTGAGATTGTTGTCAAAACCATAAAGTGAATATCTTTATTATCACCACAGGACTGTGTTTCTTACCTGCCTGTTTTCCTCACATCTACATCCATGTCAGCATGTCAATGACCTGGTTTGAAGCTCAGGAATACTGCAGGTCACACTACACTGACCTGGCCTCTGTGCATAATGAGCAAGACTTGGCCAATCTCAATGAAGTAACAGGTGGTGTTGAAACCTGGATCGGACTGTACCCTGATGTTGAATCCTGGAGGTGGTCTCTGGAAAACCAGGATTACGATTGGTAAGTTCAGGATGTGGTTGGATGGTGAACCCAATGGCAACACAGGATATTATGAAGTTTGTGTGACGATGGATGAAAGTGGGAAATGGCTTGATACACAATGTTATGCCCAACTACCATTCTACTGCTACGACAACGGTAAGGAAAACACATGATAAGTGCCCTGAACATTATTATTGTTAATTTTGATAAGCCTTTGACTTTCTGATCTTAAGTTGAGGTGATGATTAAACAACAGTGATGTGGTCAATCATGGAGAGATGACTTAGTGAAAAGCAATGACTCCTATTGCTTTTCATTGAGTTGTACCATAGGCAGCCTTAAAGCTCTCAGTACCTTTGTTATTACAGTGGATTAACTTGCATCTCATTTCCCTTATTTGATTCTTCCTCATTTGTCAACCATTCAAACCATCAATTTTGAAGGCCATCCCAGAGCTGCTATTTCTGCTTTGTGGACAAAACAATGACTGAATCATTTGGAGTAACAAACATCACAAAACAACTGGGATCATTACATTTTGAATTTAAAATGAGAATAGAAAACCCAGAGGCAAAAAACTACTGTCATAATATAATTCATGAGCATTCAGTTTGCTTAATGTTGATACATTCCGAAAGATACCACCATGACACAGTTGGGTCTAATTAAAAAGGATTTATTGTATAACTTCTCACAGGAAATGACTAAATGACAGATGTGCTTATATGAATGAGAATGCAGAAATTACTTCTGATTACTGATGGTGAAGTGAAAGAGAGAATTTGCGACCGGGCTAACAGAAAGAACTGAATGAGTGAAGTCTATAATTATATTTTTGAATTCGCCACCCTGAAGAAATGAGCCAGCCTACTTTGTGATGATTTCGACCACGGGCCGGAGACGGGTCCAGATGGTGTCGCTCAGAGGTCCGGTAGATGGAAGACGAACAACGGGGGTTTCCTCCTGTTCTCAGCTTCCAATCCGTTCGTCTGGCTACGATGCTGGCCCTGAGGTCCCGTGGAGGTCGTCGGGCAGAGACGTCTCGGTCAGGCTGGACGTCGGCAGGTGGAGGCTTGGGTCGTTGATTTCCTAATCGTCACTACTTATAACTCTGATGAGCGCTTAGAGCTGGCCTTGCTCGCAGCGTGAACATAATTACCGATAGTGATACAGGCTCGTCAAAATGGGTTGAATTCAGTATGTAATCATCGAAGTTGCTGACGTACTGTAAGACTTTGATTACTATGTGCACTAAAAGCTTAACAAAAAGGCAGATATAAAAATGACCAAGTCAAATTGGAAAAAACACAAAAGGTCAGTAACAAATAAGAAAACACCTCTACATAAGAGAGGGAGTCCCCAATAAGAAGAAGCAAATAAATACCTGACATTAAAAAGAAAATTACAGATATTGAATGTGCAGCTACAGTATATCAATGTTATGAGTAGAAACTCACTTTTTCAGTCCTTAGTGAAACTCAAAAATAACTGAAAACTCTAAGAGGAGCGAAATTAACTTGGAGGAGTCTTGAAAAACGAAGGGAAAAGAGTAAAAAATGAATCTAGAAGAAAACTAAATAGGTTAGGTTAGGTAGTTACTTTATTAATCTCCGAGGGGAATTTTTTTTTCGCTACAGCAGCATACAGGAAGCAATAAGATAATAATAGAATAATAGAAAGCAATAAAATAGCAGTAAAATAGCAGTAAAAATATAAAATATAAATTATAAAATGCACAGTATATACAGCACAGTATATATCTATATATATTATATACAAACAACCAAGAACACAGACAACAGTGTTATTGTTGTGTGATGGATTTTGCCAGAGGTGAGTTATTGTACAGACTTATTGCGGTCGGCAGGAATGATCTCCTGTATCAGGAATGATCTCCTGTATCAGGATTGATCTCCTGTATCAGGAATGATCTCCCGTATCAGGAATGATCTCCTGTATCTGTCCTTGTGACAGCGGAGCTGGAGGAGTCTTTTAGAGAAAGTGCTCCTCTGTCCCTGCAGCAGGTGGTGGAGAGGGTGGACAGGATTATCCAATATGGATAATAGTTTCCTCAGCGTTCTCCTCTCCACCACCTTTTCCAGACTGTCCAGTTTACAGCCAATGATGGAGCCGGCCTTCTTAACCAGTTTGTTAAGTCTGTTGGTGTCTCCGGCTCCAATGCTGCTCCCCCAGCAGACCACAGCGAAGTACAGTTCACTGGCCACAACAGACTGGTAGAACATCTCCAACATCTCGCTGCACACATTGAAGGATCGAAGTTTCCTCAAGAAAAAGAGTCGACTCATCACCTTCTTGTAGACATCGTTGATGTTGGTCTTCCAGTTCAGTCTGTTGTCGATGGACACACCCAGGTACTTGTACTCCTCCACCATGTCCACCTCCTCTCCCAGAACTCTCAGCGGTTGTGGAGCCGTCGTCTTCCTCCTGAAGTCGACCACCATCTCTCTGGTCTTGGCCACGTTCAGGAGCAGGTGATTCCTTCCCGCCCACTCCACAAAGTCCTCCACTACTGCCCTGTACTCGTCCTCCCGTCCATCCCTTATACATCCTACCACTGCAGAGTCATCAGAGAACTTCTGCAGATGTCGTGACTCTGAGTTGGACTGGAAGTCAGTTGTGTATAAGGTGAACAGGAAGGGAGACAGAACAGTTCCCTGAGGAGCTCCAGTACCACTGACCACCGTATCAGACAGCACACTGCCCAGATGGACAAACTGTGGTCTCCTGTCAGGTAGTCATTGATCCAGGAGACGGTGGACGTGTCCACCCCCACCACCCGCAGCTTCTCACTCAGTAGCAGTGGTTGGATGGTGTTGAATGTACTGGAGAAATCAAAGAAAGTGATTCTCACAGAGTCACCGGTTCCATCCAGGTGAGACTGAGTTAGTTGCAGCAGGTAGATGATGGCATCGTCCACTCCCACATGAGGCTGGTATGCAAATTGTAGAGGGTCCAGAGAAGATTTCACCAGTGGCCTGAGGTGGGCCAAGACCAGCCTCTCCAGGTGTCGATGGAGGAAGAGCCATTTGAGATTGAGGGCTCTATGCAGCTCACCAGAGGTGAGGGGGGAGGCAGCAGAGGTGTTTGGGAGGTGTAAGGCGTGGAGGAGACAGATGAGGGTGGTGAACTAAACCTGTTGAAGAAACATTTTAGCTCATTGGACCTCTCCAGGGAGCCCCCTGGTTGTCTCTCTCTCCCCTTGAACCCAGTAATCTCCCTCATACTGGTCCACACCTCCCTCACGTTGTTCTGCTGGAGTTTGGCCTCCAGCTTCCTCCTGTAGGAGTCCTTGCACTCTCTCTAAATAGAATCTAAATCTAAATGAATCTGCGAATCTCCGAATCTAAAACGAATCTGAATGATCACCTCGAGTCTCCCTCTTTGAAGCTGAAGAGGATGGACAAGGATCAGGATGTCGAATTTCACCTTATCGATACCCTTTCTCAGGGGGTGAGGAGGGGGTGTCATGAGGAAGGGGTGTCATGATTAGGGTGTCATGAGGGCCCACATTTAGGACATTTTGATTCAAACTTTGTACAAAGGAAGTCCCTTATTTCACTTCACCAACGTATTATGAGATATAATACAACACAAATCACATTTTAACGATAAGGTCATTTTACCTAGTTACTCAGATAGAGAGGTGAAGGAGGTGGAGAAGAGTGAGAGAGAAGGGTGAGAGACATAGAGGAGTAGAGAGAGAGTGTCCGCATATTCAAGTAAAGTCATAGTTTGCGATGCAGAACACTTTCTAAAAATGTCAGTTAGCAGAATCATTGTAAAGTACATTATAGCAGGGTATATAGTTAGGAATCACAAAGTCCATATTTGGGTCTTATAGTTTGTGAGTTTTTGGTGGAGTATGACCACATGAGGTAGACGTGGATCTTCCAGGAGGGTCAATACTCTGGTCATCTGGAGTCTGGAGAGTGTCAACTTTGGAGTTGGTGTATTGACCCAAAGGGATTAAAAGGGATGTCCTGTGGTTTTCGGCTGGCCGGCAAAGCGACATGTTTTATACCATAAAAGGGTGTGGATACCATCACTTGTGGCAGAAGTTTGGGTTTTTATGAGGCAAAAGGGGTAATAAAGAAGGGCCAGAGCAGTTTACCAAAAGTTACCTACAGGCATGTGGGGGTGAAGTCAGCTTGATGTGTCCTTCTCAGGTCACGGAGATAACGGGTGAGGACATGTGGTTCTGGCACTTTGTGAAGGATTCTTCAAAGCAGGTTCGCTACATCATGTTTGAAGAGGTTTTGGAACCAAATGCCCGACAAAAATAAAAGTAATTTTAGACTCCTTTACTTTATAACTAAACAATGAGAAGAGACTAAAGGAACGAGAAGAAACTTGCAAAACTCAACCACAAGGATGAACTGTGACACTATAATTATTTTTGGTTTATTTTGAACATAGAACTCAATACAATTCCACATTCAACACAATTAACATTTAATAATCACTCTGGTTATATGTATTTACAGATTATAAGTATTATTGTATGGTTGGTATTTTGTAATATTATATCATATCTCTGTCTCCTGTCTCTGTCTCCGGTCTGAAAGGGCCATTTCCTGCATTATATTTTACTTTTGATACGTTTAGCAAGTAATTCTTCTATTTTCTTTTTTTTAATTTAATAAATGAGTATTTCCAGACTGGTTTTGCAACTTACAACGACTTCCCCTACCACAGAAGATAACTTTACAATACTATTTAATTGAAGGTAGATGTGAGCTGTGCAGCAGGAGATCATGAAACAGACTGCAGTTATTATGATGGTCTTATCAGGTTGGTGCATTTCTTTAATTTCCTAAAATATCTGACATTTAGTTTGCTGTGAATTAATGTCATGCAAAAACTTGGTTGTTAAAAATGAAATCGAAAAATTTGATTTGAAGTCTGAAGTTCAAATGTGGACTAAAATGTGCATTTAGAATTTGTTTTATGCGAGTACTTCTGCTGAGTTTCAGATAAATCCTGAAACAAATCACGACCCCATTATCTGTACATGTCTCTTGTGTATATCTCTCTCATTAAACACACATTAATTAGTCTATGACATGTCTCTTTGTAATGAGTAACAAACTGTATAAAAGTGAGATTGTTGTCAAAACCATAAAGTGAATATCTTTATTATCACCACAGGACTGTGTTTCCTACCTGCCTGTTTTCCTCACATCTACATCCATGTCAGCATGTCAATGACCTGGTTTGAAGCTCAGGAATACTGCAGGTCACACTACACTGACCTGGCCTCTGTGCATAATGAGCAAGACTTGGCCAATCTCAATGAAGTAACAGGTGGTGTTCAAACCTGGATCGGACTGTACCCTGACGTTGAATCCTGGAGGTGGTCTCTGGAAAACCAGGATTACTATGGTGAAGGAGAATCTGAGTTCAGGATGTGGTTGGATGGTCAACCCAATAATTGTCCAAGATTCTATGAAGCCTGTGTGATGTTTGATGCCAATGGGAAATGGGCAGATGCCGGCTGCTCTTTCACAGCCCCATTCTTCTGCTACAACATGAGTAAGTAAAAATATGATCAGTGCCCAGTTTAAGAATAGTTTAAGCTAATATCTGCAGTTGGTCACATTGAGGGTAATTGGCCAGGAAAATAACGTGGAAAAGATTTGCATTTTATAAAATTAATCAGCCTCATAGCTACAATTAAATATGGCATACAAATATCTATCAACATTACATAGCAAAGCTTAACATCGGGGAAAAGCATGGCCCTGAGTTTGAGAAACATCCACAGTAGCAGGAAGAGTAGCAGGTTCTTCATCATCCTGATGATGTTACTGAGGACGTGTGCTCATATTGTGGCAACTAAAAGCTCGAAACAATCATTTGTAGGATTTTTAACTGAAAGGAACTCACCAACATTGACATCAGGTAGCCAGTTTTATTCTATTTTGCGAGCAGTTATTGGAAAACAGATTTTTTTTTTTTTTTTTAATGTCTGCTTTACAATGAAAGCCTGAATGCAGACTTGTGCAGTTGTCTTTCATTATGCACAAAGTTAGCATTTATGCCTCTGCGCTAGTGATAGCTATAGCTGGAGGCATTATTGTGGTGGCGGGGCGTGGTTTGGCTCAGCTGCAGGAGGGGCTGATTGGGGGAGTGGCTCAGGGACCGGTGCCTGGGAGAGGCTTAATTGGCCCCAGCTGAAACTTGTCCCTGATTGTCCCTCTCTGGCTTGATAAAAGGGAGTAGCAGGACACCAGACACGAGGGAGGACACGGAGTAGCAGGGTGGTTGTGAGACAGACAAAGGACACAGAAAGGATGTATGAATGCAATGTATTAGTGATGGTGAGATGAAGCCTCATGAGGCATCGAACCACTTCAGTCAATTGGTTCTAGAAAGGGTTCATTACTCGAAGCTTCATGTGCACACGAAACCACCTACTGGCCAAGTGTATAATGACAGGCAGCTGTATCTGAACCACATCATGTGATGCATTGAATTTTTGTGTCTGTTATGGCTGTTGGGAATGACTATGAATTACAAAAATGTATGACCAAATAATTTCTGTACATAAATTATCACATATGTGCATAATAAAATATCTTTTGAATGTATTCTGTGTGTGTAAATTTTCCCAAAATGGTAGTATCATATGATATGGCAGGTTGTGTAATAATGTTTTTCTGTCACTTTAGGAAAATGGCATGGGCTTAAGCAGGCAGAGGACAGTGGAAGTGCTTGTGGAACTAGGAAGAAGGGACTGAATATGCTTGTGTAACTTGGACAATGATGTACAGGACAGGGGACATTTTATTCATTTTTATTCAGAAATAACAGTTTCTCAACAGTTTTTGGTTTTGTGGATGTCCACATGTCAGAAGTAAGGCTAACAGCAGCCACCTTTTCCACTTTAGCCTTAGCCTTCTCCTTAGCTGACTCATACTTGGCCTCCACCGTGGCCTTCAGAGCCTAAAGGAAAAAATATATAGTGCTGAACTGTGAGACACAATAAAGTACTCATTTGTTTCATGCATGCACCCATACATACCTGCCCTTGTAGGGAGGACATAATTAGGATCCAGTTTGGACACAAATGCCCTGAATCCAACATCATCCACAATACTGAAGGGCTGTGTGTCCTTCACTATCATGGAGATGAGGGCTTCATCCAGCTCTTGTTTTCTGGTGGCTGGTTAAAAGAGAATAAATACAGTGTCTGTTACCTGTCTTTATTTGCACAATAAACAAAAGTGAACAGGGAAAAATTGTGATGGTGCATTTGTAATATTGTAATGACTTACCTTGGCTGGGTGAAGCTCCAGTTTCCTCCTTATTCTCATGCAAGGCACGGTAACGCCTCAGCATGGATGAGCTGTTGTTATTGTACCCCAACTCCTTGGAGCACAATAAACACGTCACCTTTGAACAAAATAAGAAACTGTGAAAAATACAGTTCTTGATAAGCAAACCTAATGTGTCTGAAATAGTTAGATTTACCTTATTAGGAGTTATTAAATCAAAGTGTTCCCACAGGGGAAATCCTCTTCTTCCTAGCTGGCTCCATCTTATCACCTGTCCTTCTCTCCTCGCTCTCCTAAATGTCCAAACTATCTCTCTCTCTCTCTAACTTCTCCAAACTATCCAAACTCTCAACTGACTGCAACTCTCCATCAACAACCCACATTTTGAATGGAGCCTGAGAGGTTTATATTGCCGTCAAACCTCCCGGCAACACCTGAACCACTTCCCGAAGCAGTCACGTGGTACAGCCGGGCAGCGAGGCTTCGGACGTCATCATTTTTGGCTCCTCCCCTAAATGAAGCAAGCCTCGACACACGCTTCGAGGAAATGCCCCCTCCATTACTCGACACACGCTTCGAAGCGTCGGCACATCTCGTAACATCACTACAATGTATGTTTGTGGTGGAATAAACACCTTGGAAACACGACTTCAGCCGACTATCGTCATTCATGCTGGGAAAACCCACTGGTGGTAGGAAGATGCATCCCACAATTATGTTTTCAAGTCTTCGTCTCTGCATATGTAAATCTGTCCCGTTTTGGAGAATGCAATATCTCAAGAGTGCCTGCAGTGAATTGAAATTGTTCACAAATGTGCACTGTGACTCAGCAATGATCTAATTATATTTTGGTGGTGAAAGGTTGAGAATCGACACCTTAATGTGGTGGAGGGGTTTGAGTGTCTCAGTGATCCTGAGACATCCGTGATGAATTGCAGCACACGCAGTTCAACCACCTCGCCCGGATTAGGGAAACGAGGACACTCTCGTAAAGTCAGAACTGGGAAGGGAGCTTGCCGGCGAGCGCCTGCTAGCCGGGCCTTTGCCCATGGTGCCTGGAAAAACAACATGGAGCAGCCGCCCTGTGGGCCCAACACCCGAAGGTATATGCATCGGGGTCGTGTGCATTGTAGGCAGTGCGGAAGACCTGCCCAGGATTGCCAATTCATGTGGGGTTGGACCTGATGCCAATGGGGATGGGCCTGGGTTGGTCCCGTAGCTGCTCTGGGGCTACATTAGTGGGGCCTGTATCTGTGGGGTAGTGTAGTATTCATAGTCATCCCTCCAATAGTCTTCTGCCATTATTATCTATGAACACAACAGCTGAGTTAGTTAGCATTTCGATGTGTCAATAGTGATGATACTAAGCCTCGTCTAGCATTATCTATTGCTGATACTTTATCATAAATTTTAAATTTGTCTTTGTACTTTCCTGACCTTCTTTTGCAGATTGCACTATTCCTTTTTTATTTTTTCGCACCCGGTCAGATTTAATTGCTATTGTTACTACTCCTTTACATCTTTTGTTCAATGACTGACGGCAGATTTTCATAACGTTTGGGCCTTTGATCAGTATTTGATTGTTAATGGCAGATCTAATATAGTTGAGGTTGGTGGGTTTCCTCGGGGGCCATTGCCCGTGACTGACTGCTTCTACTTCTACAGCTAGTGCACAGTTAGCTAACTAGTCTTGTAGGTGCCATTTTTTCAGGACCCCCTCTGGTCCCTTTTTCTCATGCACTTGAGGTTCCCTCCCGAGTCTCCTGCCGGGTCAGGGAGTCTCTGCTTGCAGGACTGTCATCTGTTGACTCATAGCTGGATCACAGCTTTCCTCCTTGGCGGGCAGTAACCCGTTGCTTGCTGAGCCATCTCTTTCTTGTCTGGCTGCCAGTCTGTGGGATCGTAGTCTTTCTGGAATCTCCGCACTCCTGTCTCCTGTGACTTCTTTTACCTGTTGGACGATAAGTTTGTGGCGTTTTAGTTAATTGACTGGCATAGCTCGCTAGCTCATTCTCCAACTGTGATTCTTCACGCGGACCTGTAAGATATGGCAAAGGCATGGGTCGACCTGTAAGCATTTCATGTGGGGTTAGATGTGTGATTCTGTTAGTTTGTGTTTTCATGGACATCAGCGTTAGTAATAAAGCCTGCATCCAATTGAGCCTGCCATCCTTCATTATTTTAGCTAGTTTACTTTTCACGTTTCCATTAGCTCGTTACAACTGACCCTTGCGACTGAGGATGATAAACACATTCAAACTTCTGCATGATCCCTACCATTTTGCCATTTTAGTTATTTGAAAATATCCCAGTAGGTGGTATGCCAAATTGAGGGAAACTTCCGTGCACAAAACTTTGTGGCTGCCAAAAATGGCGACTACCTTACGGTTTGAAAAACCTTGACAGTCTCCACCCTTGTGCGATGGTCAGGACGCTGCACATCTCTGAAGAAGCCTCACTACTTCCAGATATACATGGCACACACAGTACGCTGCTCTCCAGCCGCTAATTTTCATGCAGCTGTTAAAGCATTAATTTGTGTGAGCTGGGCGGACCATAGCTGATCAGGTTTCATTGTTTGGATTTTCTGTGGATGTTTTACGGTCGTCATTTAGCTGTACAATACCATACCCTGCATGATTACCCGCTTTGTCCCTGCAGCATGAGCCATCCAGGAACAGTGAGATCTGCTGTGATAAGTTGGTTATGCAGATTCTCTCGCGTACGCATAAAAGCGTCTATAAATTGGACGCAGTCGTGGGGGTGCCGTCTATTGGTATCACCATCCTGGTTGCTGGTTTTACCATATTGCATCGTTGGTTAGTGAGTTTAGGTGCAAACAGTTTTACTTCATAGCCAGTCCTTCTGGCTTGAGTCAAGACAAACTGTGGGCAGGTGAGCAGTGCATGCAATTGATGATGATGAGACAGTGTCACTGTGTCCCATTGTCAATGACAAAGCTTTTTGTCAGGCGAAGACAGCTGCTGCCAGTCCCTGGTAGCAGGGTGGCAGCCCCGCCTCTATTATCCAATTTAGTGTTATAGTATGCTAGCGGTTGTTTACCTACTGGTGCGTCTTACATTAATACTGCATTTGCGTACCCTGATCGTTTCCGCGACATAGACATGAAAGGTTTTGGAATAGTCTGGGTTTCCAAGTGCTGGTGCAGCCTGCAAATCCCCTTTTAGAGCCTCAAATGCTCCCTCTGCCACCTCTGTCCACTGTAACTGGGCCGCACTGTCCGTTTGACCTGCAGCTCTGATGAGAGCTTGCACAGGGGCTGTTTTTAGGGGAAAGTCACAAATAAATGGTCTGTTAAACCCTGCTTGGTCCAACAGCGCAAGCATTTGTCCCACTGTTTGTGGTTTTAGGGCTTTAGTTATGGCTTCCACTTGTGATGGGGCAATAAACCTTTTGCCTCCATACAACCGTCTGCCCAAATACTCAACTTTCTGTTGACAGAATTGTAACTTCTGCTTGCTTACTTTTATGTCCATTCTTGGCAAGGGTAAAGATCACAACAGAATCTTTTTCACAATGTTCCTTTGTGGGGCTGCTACTAAGCAAATTGTCGACATACTGGATTACTGTACTTGGAACTTCTAGATGTTGTAAATCTTGAGCCTGTACTTGATTAAAGATGGTTGGGCTGTATAAGAACCCTTGGGGCAGCCTTGTATAGGTGTACTGCTCACCCTGGTACATGGATGCAAACAAATGTTGTGAATTTGGATTAATTGGTACACTAAATAAAGCTGAGCATAAGTTAGTTACAATATACCACTTAGCATCTGGCAGGAGGTTCGACAGGAGACTATGAATATCGGGAACCACCTGTGTACTTAGTTCCACAATGGAGTTAATAACCCTCAGATCATGCACCATTTGGTAATTGTTAGAGTGTAGCTTTTTAATCGGGAAGCATTGCTTTCCTGTTCCGAGACCCAATGGTGGATGCTGATGTGGGTGGCTTTTGTGTTGTTTTCTTTAGCTGCTTGCGATCACTCTTGTGGTCTGGTCTCTCTTCGGGTCTCACTATCACCGCATGTGCCCCCTCTGTCAGGCGATCTGCTTGGTCCACACTGCCCTGTGGGCTCCACCCCCCCAGTTGTTAATTTTTGATAGTCACATCTGTCCTTGATT
The DNA here is from genome assembly GCF_029030835.1 of Brachyistius frenatus. NCBI lineage: Eukaryota > Metazoa > Chordata > Actinopteri > Embiotocidae > Brachyistius > Brachyistius frenatus. The sequence goes on from NW_027210867.1 coordinate 470,824, forward strand.
TCTGAGGCTCTGTCGTCTTCTTTCAGGTCACCTGGTTCCGTGTCCTACGGCCTCTCACCCTCCGCAGCTGAATAAAATCCACCCTCTCTCCCTCTCTGGACCCATATCAATTTGAATATTGAGCCAACCGGTCCACCGAGGATGGCGTTTTCTGCCTTCTCAGCCCTCACCCACCCGGGCACTAGAGACTCCTACGTGAGAATGTTGTTCACAGACTTTAGTTCAGCATTCAACATCATCATTCCTCAGCAGTTAATATGGAAGCTGGACCGGCTGGGCCCAAGCTCTTCTCTCTGTAATTGGTTGCTGGACTTTCTCACAGAGACCACAAGCAGTACGGTTTGGCAACAATACATCAGGAACTGTCAGACTGAGCAAGGGGGCTCCCCAAGGATGTGTGCTCAGCCCCCTGCTCTTCATCCTGCTAACTCATGACTGTGCACCAACTCTACAGCACCAGTCACATCGGAAAGTTTGCGGATGACACGACTGTGGTGGATCTCGTCCGCAACAACGATTGGGTGAACCGACTGGCCACATGGTGCAGGGATAACAATCTCTCCCTTGACGTGACAAAAACAAAGGAGATTTTTACAGACTTCAAGGGAACCCTCACCCAACACCCCCCTCTGAACATCAACGGTTCTGCTGTGAGTGGGCGAGCAGCACCAAATGTATGGGTGTGAACATCACCGAGGATCTCTCCTGGCCAAAAAACACTGCATCACTGGCCAAAAAAGCCCAGCAGTGCCTCTACTTCCTCCAAATTAAAGAGAGCAGGAGCCCCAGCAGCCATTGTGTGCTCCTTCGACCGAGGCTCCATGGAGAGCATCCTGACCGGCTGCACCACTGTGTGCTACTGGAGCTGCACCGCCTCCAACCGCACCCCTGCAGGCATAGTGAAGGCAGCTGGTAGGATCATTGGTTTTGCCCCCCCCTCCTCCCCCCTCATGGACATCTACAACACTTGCCTTACTCACAAAGCAGTCAGCATGGTGGGAGACTCAACCCATCCGTCACACAGCCTCTTCAGCCTCCTGCCTTCGAGGAGGAGGTACTGCTCCCTCCGTCATGCTCCTTCAGACTGAGGAACAGCTTAGCCCATGAGGCTGTCAGGATGCTCAACTCTCTCCCCCATCTATCCCCTATATATCAATCGATAATTTGAGGTTTTTTTTATTAAATTGTGTTGAATGTAGAATTACATTGAGTTCTATGTTAAAAATTAACCAAAAATAATGATAGTGTCACAGTTCATCCTTGTGGTTGAGTTTTGTCAGTTTCTTCTTGTCCCTTTAGTCTCTTCTCATTGTAGCAGGATCCCTGTCTGTCCCTTTTTTCTCCCCTATCACCTCTTCCTCAGGTTGCTGTCTCTCTCCCTGTTTATGGTCTGTCATGTGTTTTTGTTTTGATCTGTGTCTGGAGGGTGTGGACTCATTCACTGCCCACCTCCAGTCATCTCCCAGTATCACCTAATCAGGTTAGCACAGCTGTCTCTCATTCCAGTAATCACAACCTGGCAGTATATGAACCCCGGTCCTGCACTCCTC